>NW_025534030.1:0-85000 GCF_020615455.1 Coregonus clupeaformis
TATCATGACATTGTACTGTGAATATTAACTGATTGTTTACGCTTCAAGCACCACTAAAAACGACAGTATTCTAGTCATTCCGAACATATGAGTTGAGACTAAGGGGGGCTTTCACACCAAATTGGTTTGGTGCGGTATTTCCAAACTCTGGTGCGTTTACCCCCTTAGTTCGGTTCGTTTGGAATGGTGTGGACACTATATCCGCACTTGGGAGCGCACGTAAACCACGCACAGTGGTTTGCTCAAAAAAGGGTGGTCTCCGTCCGATTCAATTCGTATTGTAGTGCGGTTCGCTGCAGATGAGAACGCAGTCGGACCAAACGCGGGAAGAGGAGTTGCGCATATATTATTGGTTGTTTGACTGAGCATTTGATTTAATGCACCCGGCATCATCACTTGAGATCTCTGGCTAAACGTTCTGTGAAGTAGCGGCGCATTTATGAGCGCATCCGATACAGAGATTAGGGGAGCTGTGGGCTATACCGGGATATAGCTGAATATAGCCTATTCACCCTCGCAGTTAGAGCGGCTATTGCGCTCAGTTTCCTCCCGCATGTTGATGGAAGACCAAAGCGAAAGTAATATGAAGATTGGGACACACAAGTGATGCTTCATGATAATAATAGATGGATTTAACGTGAGCATTTAAACAAATTACTTGAATGGACACATGGTTTTGTTAAGGAATCTTTGTTCGTTTGACATTTGTCAGAGGAAGGCCCTCAAAATTGTCAAAGACTCCAGCCACCCTAGTCATAGACTGTTCTCTCTGCTACCGCACGGCAAGCGGTACCGGAGTGCCAAGTCTAGGTCCAAAAGACTTCTCAACAGCTTCTACCCCCAAGCCATAAGACTCCTGAACAGCTAATCATGGCTACCCGGACTATTTGCACTGCCCCCACCCCATCCTTTTTACGCTGCTGCTACTCTGTTAAGTATTTATGCATAGTCACTTTAACTCTACCCACATGTACATATTACCTCAACTACCTCAACTAGCCGTGGTGTTTTCCCCCGCACATTGGCACATTGACTCTGCAACGGTACCCCCCTGTATATATAGCCTCCTACTGTCACTTTATTTTACTGTATATATCCTCTCCTACTGTCACTTTTATTTTTACTTCTGCTCTTTTTTTTCTCAACACTTTTTTTGTTGTTTTATTCTTACTTTTTTTGTTTAAAATAAATGCACTGTTGGTTAAGGGCTGTAAGTAAGCATTTCACTGCAATGTCTGCTCCTGTTGTATTCGGCGCATGTGACCAATAAAATTTGATTTGATTTGGCAGTGTGAAACCAAGTGGACCAAATGGAGGGGAAAAGACAATGTAACAAATAGTTGAACTCCGATTTGAACTATAGCTCAAAACTATGTGTGAAAACACCTTAAGAGTGTATTATCCAGTAATAACCAGCCTGCTCATATTGAAGAGTAGATAATAACTGTTCTTTGTGTGCATGGACTTTACTTCATTTCCTCCACAGGAAGTGGTTGGCCAGTTGGCTGAGGTGCTTAACATGGCAGAGGCGGTCCAGTCAGACCTGATCTCAGAGGAGCTGCCTGAGTGGAAGAAGAGGCAGCAGAGCTCCTGTATCGGAGGACCACCCAACGCATGTCTGGACCAACTGCAGAGCTGGTGTGGAGACTAGTTCATTCTCTTGGGCAAATTTTGTCTGATCAAGCAAAAATATGAATTTATGAACCCAACAATTTTTTTATAAAGTATTATTATTTTTCTTCGTCTTCCCCTGTAGGTTCACAGCGGTGGCGGAAAGCCTGCAGCAGGTGAGGCAGCAGCTGAAGGAGCTCCAGGAACTAGAGCAGAAGTACACATACGACAATGACCCAATCACACAGCAGAAAGGCTTACTGGAGGGGCGGGCCCTGGCACTGTTCCGGAACCTCCTAGAACAGTGAGTGACACCACACTTGTATTCCACTGTTAAAGGTCCACTCTGTGTTCTTTGCTCCTGTTTTTGATCATTTAAATTAATTATATATACACACACACTACCAGTCAAAAGTTTGGACACACTTACTCATTCAAGGTTTTTTCTTTATTTTTACTGTTTTTTATTTTGTAGAATAATAGTGAAGACATCAAAACTATGAAATAATACATATGGAATCATGTAGTAACCAAAAAAGTGTTCAACAAATCAAAATATATTTGAGATTCTTCAAATACCCACCCTTTCCCTTGATGACAGCTTTGCACACTCTTGACATTCTCTCAACCAGCTTCATGAGGTAGTCACCTGGAATGCATTTCAAGTAAAAGGTGTGCTTGGTATTTTACCAAATAGGGCTAAGTCCATATTATGGCAAGAACAGCTCAAATAAGCAAAGAGAAACAACAGTCCATCATTACTTTAAGACATGAAGGTCAGTCAATACGGAACATTTCAAGTACTTTGAAAGTTTCTTCAAGTGCAGTCGCAAAAACCATCAAGCGCTATGATGAAACTGCCTCTTATGAGGACCGCCACCGGTCTAATGAGATGGCGTATCGCAGCAGAATGCTGTGGTAGCCATGCTGGTTAAGTGTGCCTGGAATTCTAAATAAATCACAGACCGTGTCACCAGCAAAGCACCCCCACACCATAACACCTCCTCCTCCATGCTTTATGGTGGGAAATACACATGCGGAGATCATCTGTTCACCCACACTGCGTCTCACAAAGACACGGCGGTTGCAACCAAAAATCTCCAATTTGGACTCCAGACCAAAGGACAAATTTCCACCGGTCTAATGTCCATTGCTCGTGTTTCTTGGCCCAAGCAAGTCTCTTCTTCTTATTGGTGTACTTGAGTAGTGGTTTATTTGCAGCAATTCGACCATGAAGGCCTGATTCACACAGTCTCCTCTGAACAGTTGATGTTGAGATGTGTCTGTGACTTGAACTCTGTGAAGCACTTATTAGGGCTGCAATTTCTGAGGCTGCTAACTCTAATGAACTTATCCTTTGCAGCAGAGGTAACTCTGGGTCTTCCATTCCTGTGGCGGTCTTCATAAATTCCACAAATTAACTTTGAATTCCAGGTGACTACCTCATGAAGCTGGTTGAGAGAATGCCAAGAGTGTGCAAAGCTGTCATCAAGGCAAAGGGTGGCTATTTGAAGAATCTCAAATATAAATAATAGTTTCATTTGTTTAACACTTTTTTTGGTTACTACATGATTCCATATGTGTTATTTCATAGTTTTGATGTCTTCACTATTATTCTACAATGTAGAAAATAGTAAAAATAAAGAAAAACCCTTGAATGAGTAGGTGTGTCCAAACATTTGACTGTGTGTGTGTGTGTGTGTGATATATATATATATATATATATATATATATATATATATATATATATATATATATATATATATATATATATATATATATATATATATATATATATATATATATATATATAAACTCAGCAAAAAAAAGAAACGTCCTCTCACTATCAACTGCATTTTTTTTCAGCAAACTTAACATGTGTAAATATTAGTATGAACATAACAAGATTCAACAACTGAGACATAAACTGATCAATTTCCATAGACATGTGACTAACAGAAATGGAATAATGTGTCCCTGAACAAAGGGGGGGTCAAAATCAAAAGTAACAGTCAGTATCTGGTGTGGCCACCAGCTGCATTAAGTACTGCAGTGCATCTCCTCCTCATGGACTGCACCAGATTTGCCAGTTCTTGCTGTAAGATGTTACCCCATTCTCCACCAAGGCACCTGCAAGTTCCCAGACATTTCTGGGAACCTCCGATCCAACAGGTCCCAGACATGCTCAATGGGATTGAGATCCGGGCTCTTCGCTGGCCATGGCAGAACACTGACATTCCTGTCTTGCAGGAAATCACCCACAGAATGAGCAGTATGGCTGGTGGCATTGTCATGCTGGAGGGTTATTTCAGGATGAGCCTGTAGGAAGGGTACCACATGAGGGAGGAGGATGTCTTCCCTGTAACGCACAGCGTTGAGATTGCCTGCAATGACAACAAGCTCAGTCTGATGATGCTGTGACACACCGCCACAGACCATGACGGACCCTCCACCTCCAAATCGATCCCGCTCCAGAGTACAGGCCTCGGTGTAATGCTCATTCCTTCGACGATAAATGCGAAACCGACCATCACCCCTGGTGAGACAAAACCGCGACTGGTCAGTGAAGAGCACTTTTTGCCAGTCCTGTCGGGTCCAGCGATGGTGGGTTTGTGCCCATAGGCGACGTTGTTGCCGGTGATGTCTGGTGAGGACCTGCCTTACAACAGGCCTACAAGCCCTCAGTCCAGCCTCTCTCAGCCTATTGCTGACAATCTGATGGAGGGATTATGCGTTCCTGGTGTAACTCCTAGTAGCATGCCTAAGGCACGTTCACGCAGATGAGCAGGGACCCTGGGCATCTTTATTTTGGTGTTTTTCAGAGTCAGTAGAAAGGCCTCTTTAGTGTCCTAAGTTTTCATAACTGTGACCTTAATTGCCTACAGTCTGTAAGCTGTTAGTGTCTTAAAGACCGTTCCACAGGTGCATGTTCATTAATTGTTTATGGTTCATTGAACAAGCATGGGAAACAGCGTTTAACCCCTTTTCAATGAAGATCTATAAAGTTATTTGGATTTTTACGAATTATCTTTGAAAGTCAGGGTCCTGAAAAAGGGATGTTTCTTTTTATACCCATTTGTTCTTGAAGAATATCACTTCTAAATGCCTCAATACAGTATATCACCTCAACATTCCTTGTGTCTGTGGTGTGTCTCAGTTCATTGGTGGTGGAGAGACAGCCCTGTATGCCCACACATCCACAGAGACCCCTGGTGCTGAAGACACAGGTGCAATTCACTGTCAAGCTCAGGTAAGCACAAACACAACAGCACCTACCATCTGTAGTTCCTATGGATCTGTCCA
Source organism: Coregonus clupeaformis (assembly GCF_020615455.1). Classification (NCBI taxonomy): domain Eukaryota; kingdom Metazoa; phylum Chordata; class Actinopteri; order Salmoniformes; family Salmonidae; genus Coregonus; species Coregonus clupeaformis. The sequence continues at coordinate 4,915 of NW_025534030.1, forward strand.
GACCTGGTTGAGTTTTGATTTGTATTTCATCTTCTCTAGATTTATTGTGAAGCTCCAGGAATTCAACTATCAACTCAAAGTGAAAGCTTTGTTTGACAAGTAAGTGGATGAGTGTAGTAGAATATTTGTGTTTGTGTGTTATGTCCTGCTCTTGAATTTGTGATGTGAATACACAACTAAAGGGGGGAATGCACATTGTGTTTTCTCTCCAGGGACGTTACAGAAAAGAAAGGGTTTCGTAAGTTCAACATATTGGGGACCAACACAAAGGTTATGAATATGGAGGAGTCAAATGGAAGCTTAGCTGCAGAGTTTCGCCATTTGGTAAGCTAGCACAATTTACAAATAGCATACAGGGCACTATATCTGAATGAGTTGTCCCGATTGGCCATTTGGACCTGCACTGTCATCACTCCTTACAGTTTATTCTCTGGTCTCAACACAGCAACTGAAAGAGCAGAAAGTAGCCGGCAACAGAACAAATGAGGTAAGAGACTACCTGCAGATTGATAACTGGTTTATAGGACTGTCCTATAATGACAAGGTAATCAGTTACAGTCAATTCATTCATAGATATGATATGTACTAAGTACAGCGTGGTACTGAGTCCTAGGGTGCGTCACAATAATATCTCCTTTCTCCTGAAGTGTGCACTCGTTCACTACTTCCCACAAATCTAAAAGCATTGGATTGGTATGGGCCGGAGGGAGTTTCCATCATATTTCTTTCAAATCGGTGAAGGGAAGTGAACAAGTGCAGACTTTTGGAGGAAGGTGAGACAATTAGGACATCGCCCTAATGTGTTACTGTCTGACCATGTTATTCCAGGGGCCTCTCATTGTGACAGAAGAGCTGCACTGCATCTGCTTTGAGTCTGAACTCAACCAGTCAGGTCTGGAGCTCAAGCTAGAGGTAAGTGGTCTGAAATATAGTTCAGAAAGGAAGCACCAAGTAGAAAACGTTTTTTTTTAACCATTTATTAAAGAATGAGTCATGCAAGTCTTGGCGATATAGGCTCTGCTCCTTCAGGGTAGCTCACTGCCCAAGCAAAGCGTCAATATATCAAATTACCTACAAGCAGGAAAACAGAACCTAACAGGTGGAGGCTGGGGTGGTGGTGGGAGCAAAGAAGCAAACGCATACTAGCAGTAGCAGCAAGCGGCAGCAGGATATGTTAGCAGAATCGGTCAGCTTAAATAGAACTCCAAATAAGGTAGAGGGGATTGTTACTAGCATCTAATTGGTGCCATCTCAGCTGATGCTGATGATTTATTTCAGAAAGGAAACGCCACATAGAAATATGTTTAACCATTTATTAAATAATTTAATATTGCAAGTCTTTGCGATATAGTCTCTGTTACATCAGGGTAGCTCACTGCCCAAGCAAAGCGTCAATATATACAATTACCTACAAGCTATACCAATCCCCCAAAACAGCAGAACCATACGCCAGACGACTATGTGTAGCTACGGCAGAATGCGCCGTTGAGATATGATCAAATAGACCAGCTAAGTCATCCTACCATTACAAGACCATACCATGTGTGAATATTAACAATTTGTAGAATGCGCTGTGCAACGTACAGTGGGGAAAAAAAGTATTTAGTCAGCCACCAATTGTGCAAGTTCTCCCACTTAAAAAAATGAGAGAGGCCTGTAATTTTCATCATAGGTACACGTCAACTATGACAGACAAATTGAGAAAAAAAAATCAAGAAAATCACATTGTAGGATTTTTAATGAATTTATTTGCAAATTATGGTGGAAAATAAGTATTTGGTCACCTACAAACAAGCAAGATTTCTGGCTCTCACAGACCTGTAACTTCTTCTTTAAGAGGCTCCTCTGTCCTCCACTCGTTACCTGTGTTAATGGCACCTGTTTGAACTTGTTATCAGTAAAAAGACACCTGTCCACAACCTCAAACAGTCACACTCCAAACTCCACTATGGCCAAGACCAAAGAGCTGTCAAAGGACACCAGAAACAAAATTGTAGACCTGCACCAGGCTGGGAAGACTGAATCTGCAATAGGTAAGCAGCTTGGTTTGAAGAAATCAACTGTGGGAGCAATTATTAGGAAATGGAAGACATACAAGACCACTGATAATCTCCCTCGATCTGGGGCTCCACGCAAGATCTCACCCCGTGGGGTCAAAATGATCACAAGAACGGTGAGCATAAATCCCAGAACCACACGGGGGGACCTAGTGAATGACCTGCAGAGAGCTGGGACCAAAGTAACAAAGCCTACCATCAGTAACACACTACGCCGCCAGGGACTCAAATCCTGCAGTACCAGACGTGTCCCCCTGCTTAAGCCAGTACATGTCCAGGCCCGTCTGAAGTTTGCTAGAGTGCATTTGGATGATCCAGAAGAGGATTGGGGAGAATGTCATATGGTCAGATGAAACCAAAATATAACTTTTTGGTAAAAACTCAACTCGTCCGTGTTTGGAGGACAAAGAATGCTGAGTTGCATCCAAAGAACACCATACCTACTGTGAAGCATGGGGGGTGGAAACATCATGCTTTGGGGCTGTTTTTCTGCAAAGGGACCAGGACGACTGATCCGTGTAAAGGAAAGAATGAATGGGGCCATGTATCGTGAGATTTTGAGTGAAAACCTCCTTCCATCAGCAAGGGCATTGAAGATGAATCGTGGCTGGGTCTTTCAGCATGACAATGATCCCAAACACACCGCCCGGGCAACGAAGGAGTGGCTTCGTAAGAAGCATTTCAAGGTCCTGGAGTGGCCTAGCCAGTCTCCAGATCTCAACCCCATAGAAAATCTTTGGAGGGAGTTGAAAGTCTGTGTTGCCCAGCGACAGCCCCAAAACATCACTGCTCTAGAGGAGATCTGCATGGAGGAATGGGCCAAAATACCAGCAACAGTGTGTGAAAACCTTGTGAAGACTTACAGAAAACGTTTGACCTGTGTCATTGCCAACAAAGGGTATATAACAAAGTATTGAGAAACTTTTGTTATTGACCAAATACTTATTTTCCACCATAATTTGCAAATAAATTCATTAAAAATCCTACAATGTGATTTTCTGGATTTTTTTTTCTCATTTTGTCTGTCATAGTTGACGTGTACCTATGATGAAAATTACAGGCCTCTCTCATCTTTTTAAGTGGGAGAACTTGCACAATTGGTGGCTGACTAAATACTTTTTTTCCCCACTGTATGTCTTATAGTTCTCATATGCTTGACGCAAGGTGAGCTGTCACCTTGGTATATGGGAATATTCGTCCTATCTAACTAGCAACCGTAAGCAAAATGAACCCAACCGCCCTGGAAACTCACCGCCGGGTGCTCTCACTGAAACTAAATGAGTAATCATCTGACGGGTCTACATAAAAATATATCCTTATCTAACAAGCAAACTTAAGCAATATGACCCAGTCAACCACCTGCAGCTACAATGCCTTCGGAAAGTATTCAGACCCCTTGACTTTTTCCACATTTTGTTACGTTACAGCCTTAATCTGAAATTGATTATTGCTTTTTTCCATCATCAATCTACACACAATACCCCATAATGACAAAGCAAAAACTGGTTTTTAGAAATTTTAGCAAATGTATTACAAATAAAAAAAACGGAAATATCACATTTACATAAGTATTCAGACCCTTTACTCAGTACTTTGTTGAAGCACCTTTGGCAGCGTTTACAGCATTGAGTCTTCTTCGGAATGACGCTATAAGCTTGGCACACCTTTATTTGGGGAGTTTCTCCCATTCTTCTCCGCAGATCATCAAGCTCTGTCAGGTTGGATGGGGAGCGTCGCTGCACAGCTATTTTCAGGTCTCTCCAGAGATGTTCGATCGGGCTCAGGCTGGGCCACTCAAGGACATTCAGAGACTTGTCCCAAAGCCACTCCTGCGTTGTCTTGACTGTGTGCTTAGGGTCGTTGTCTGAGGCCTGTTAGAAAATGTATCTAGGTTCACCTCATCATCCAAGTATAGGGAGTTTGTAAATCAACCAACAACGTTATTAGAAGTATGGTAACATAAAAGACAAATCCCCCATCGTGTATATGTAATGTACTTTATATCAAGTTGCCAGCAAATACAGCAACGTGTATTTGACGCCATCATAGCAAACGTAATGAGGCATGGTACTGGCAGGTAAACTCATCGACATTTAGGAGCTCTCAATAGGTCATTCTACCATTACATGACTGTCTACAAGGCCTCTGTGTAGCATAAGCTAATGCAGCCGTACGTCTATTTCTCATATGTCGCGACCGCGTGTTTCTTGGCCCAAGCAGGTCTCTTCTTCTTATTGGTGTCCTTTAGTAGTGGTTTCTTTGCAGCAATTCGCCATGAAGGCCTGATTCACACAGTCCCCTCTGAACAGTTGATGTTGATATGTGTCTGTTACTTGAACTCTATGAAGCATTTATTTAGGCTGCAATTTCTGAGGCTGGTAACTCCAATGAACGTATCCTCTGCAGCAGAGGTAACTCTTGGTCTTCCATTCCTGCGGCGGTCCTCATGAGAGCCAGTTTCATTATAGCGCTTGATGGTTTTTGCGACTGCACTTGAAGAAACGTTCAAAGTTCTTGAAATGTTCCCTATTGACTGACCTTCATGTCTTAAAGTAATGATGGACTGTCGTTTCTCTTTGCTTATTTGAGCTGTTCTTGCCATAATATGGACTTTTTCTTTTACCAAATAGAGCTATCTTCTGTATACCCCCCTACCTTGTCACAACACAACTGATTGGCTCAAACTCATTAAGAAGGAAAGAAATTCCACAAATTAACTTTTAAGAAGGCACACCTGTTCATTGAAATGCATTCCAGGTGACTACCTCATGAAGCTGGTTGAGAGAATGCCAAGAGTGTGCAAAGCTGTCATCAAGGCAAAGGGTAGCTATTTGAAGAATCTCAAATATAAAATATATTTTGATTTGTTTAACACTTTTTGGTTACTACATGATTCCATATGTGTTAGTTCATAGTTTTGATGTCTTCATTATTATTCTACAATGCAAAACATTTTAAAGAAACCCTTGAATGAGTAGGTGTGTCCAAACTTTTGACTGGTAGTGTAGTCTACCTGAGCTGAAGGCTTTGTCTAACTTGTATATATACCGGTAAGCCATGAGAGAAGCTAATGATGACCTGATAACAAGAAGAAATACAGTGGGGGAAAAAAGTATTTAGTCAACCACCAATTGTGCAAGTTCTCCCACTTAAAATGATGAGAGAGGCCTGTAATTTTCATCATAGGTACACGTCAACTATGACAGACAAAATGAGGGAAAAAAATCCAGAAAATCACATTGTAGGATTTTTAATGAATTTATTTGCAAATTATGGTGGAAAATAAGTATTTGGTCAGTAACAAAAGTTTCTCAATACTTTGTTATATACCCTTTGTTGGCAATGACACAGGTCAAACGTTTTCTGTAAGTCTTCACAAGGTTTTCACACACTGTTGCTGGTATTTTGGCCCATTCCTCCATGCAGATCTCCTCTAGAGCAGTGATGTTTTGGGGCTGTCGCTGGGCAACACGGACTTTCAACTCCTCCAAAGATTTTCTATGGGGTTGAGATCTGGAGACTGGCTAGGCCACTCCAGGACCTTGAAATGCTTCTTACGAAGCCACTCCTTCGTTGCCCGGGCGGTGTGTTTGGGATCATTGTCATGCTGAAAGACCCAGCCACGTTTCATCTTCAATGCCCTTGCTGATGGAAGGAGGTTTTCACTCAAAATCTCACAATACATGGCCCTATTCATTCTTTCCTTTACACGGATCAGTCGTCCTGGTCCCTTTGCAGAAAAACAGCCCCAAAGCATGATGTTTCCACCCCCATGCTTCACAGTAGGTATGGTGTTCTTTGGATGCAACACGACGAGTTGAGTTTTTACCAAAAAGTTCTATTTTGGTTTCATCTGACCGTATGACATTCTCCCAATCCTCTTCTGGATCATCCAAATGCACTCTAGCAAACTTCAGACGGGCCTGGACATGTACTGGCTTAAGCAGGGGGACACGTCTGGCACTGCAGGATTTGAGTCCCTGGCGGCGTAGTGTGTTACTGATGGTAGGCTTTGTTACTTTGGTCCCAGCTCTCTGCAGGTCATTCACTAGGTCCCCCGTGTGGTTCTGGGATTTTTGCTCACCGTTCTTGTGATCATTTTGACCCCACGGGGTGAGATCTTGCGTGGAGCCCCAGATCGAGGGAGATTATCAGTGGTCTTGTATGTCTTCCATTTCCTAATAATTGCTCCCACAGTTGATTTCTTTAAACCAAGCTGCTTACCTATTGCAGATTCAGTCTTCCCAGCCTGGTGCAGGTCTACAATTTTGTTTCTGGTGTCCTTTGACAGCTCTTTGGTCTTGGCCATAGTGGAGTTTGGAGTGTGACTGTTGGAGGTTGTGGACAGGTGTCTTTTATACTGATAACAAGTTCAAACAGGTGCCATTAATACAGGTAACGAGTGGAGGACAGAGGAGCCTCTTAAAGAAGAAGTTACAGGTCTGTGAGAGCCAGAAATATTGCTTGTTTGTAGGTGACCAAATACTTATTTTCCACCATAATTTGCAAATAAATTCATAAAAAATCCTACAATGTGATTTTCTGGAGAGAAAAAAAATCTCAATTTGTCTGTCATAGTTGACGTGTACCTATGATGAAAATTACTGGCCTCTCTCATCTTTTTAAGTGGGAGAACTTGCACAATTGGTGGCTGACTAAATACTTTTTTTCCCCACTGTAGACCACATAGATACTGAAATATGCTCAGAACAGAAGCAGCAAGTATCGCTGTAATTGCACACTGTTCCAGACCTGCACGTTAAATTAAATGTGTTTTTAGTTAAATTTATAAGGGAAGGTATGTACGAAATTGTAAGTGTGACTGCCGGTGCAAGTCACATTAGCTAATGTGACTGGAAGACACCGTAAATGTATAGCTGATACTATAGTGTCTTGCAGCGGTCTCGTGACCCGCACGACACATAATAGGCTATTATCTGTATTGATTGCTGCACTAAACAAATGAGTGTCCGCATGAGACCAAATACTATCAAATCGTCGTGATAAGCACCATCTTGCTCATGTCATCAAGAAAACATTGGGACTCACTGTATATCGACGCATATAGGCTAGCGTAGGCCACTTCCTCCTGTATGGGCGAGCCGATTTCTCAGTGGTGAGGTGTGTTAACTGAGCGCACAGACTCTGCCCGAAGCTGGCATTGGGAACAAACAAAGTATAAAATACTCCCTAAACAAATCTACTAGCTAGCTAGTTGTAGCCGCTATTGACTGACAACAGTAGAGCAGCGACGTGGATTGATCCTCGCAGTCAATGACATCCCCTCAGCAGCCAGCATATTGAATGATGCGGGCAAGGTTCAAACACAGCTAGCGAGCATTTGCGAACAAAATTCATATCAGAAAACCGCAGCATAGCAAGAAACAGCTAGTTACAGCAGCAGTGTCAATACAGCAAAAGAAGCAAACACATACTAGCAATCACAGCTGAGACGGGCACTCAGCTTCCCTATCTAAACTGGCTTCACTTTATACTAGGTCTACACTTCCATTTTCATGAGGTCCAACAGCACTCTGGCCTTATTTAATTTGACCTTGATTTTCTCCGGACTCTGTTCCTTCTTAGGCCATCTCCCTGCCAATCGTGGTCATCTCCAACGTCAGCCAGCTGCCCAGTGGCTGGGCCTCCATCCTGTGGTACAACATGCTGACCAGCGAGCCGAAGGTAGAGTACAGTACATTCATTCAATTTAACCTTTATTTATACATGTTATTTGCATTGAAATCAAATCTCATTGCAAGAGAGACCTGTTCAGAAGGCCCATGCATTAGCCAGTCTAAATCAGATAAAAAATTGACAGTACACAAACGCACTGCTCTCTTTTTCTGTCTCGCTCGTTACCCTGGTCTGTCCCAGAACCTGAAGTTCTTCCTGAGCCCTCCTGCAGCATCCTGGGGTCAGCTGTCTGAGGTGCTGAGCTGGCAGTTCTCCTCTGTCACCAAGAGGGGACTCAATGATGAGCAGCTAGGTATGCTGGCTGACAAACTACTGGGTGAGTCACGATGGGGGATTTGTCTTTTATGTTACCATACTTTTAATAACGTTGTTGGTTGATTTACAAACTCCCTATACTTGGATGATGAGGTGAACCTAGATACATTTTCTAACAGGCCAGAAAGCACAGAGGAATCCTGAGGGCCTTATCCCCTGGACCAAGTTCTGTAAGGTAGGTCATGACTACAATATACAGAATACAACATCTTTACTGTTCACAAACACAACAATATAGAAGGATACCTAGTAATCCATCTAGACATCTGAAGACACATTGTCTACTGTAGAGTATCAGTGAGAAGAACTTTCCCTTCTGGCTGTGGATCGAAGCTATCCTGGACCTCATCAAGAGACATCTGCTGTCCCTGTGGAACGATGGGTGAGTTATTTCATTTTCAGTGGGTTGAACATTATCATTATCAGAGAGTTAGCAGTATGGTATCTATAGCTTGCCACAACAGACTTCATTCTATTAGAGCTGCATCTGCCGAATTTCTCAGCACAAAAGCAAACAACTACACTGTTACGCTCTAATTAGCTGAGGAACGCTCAATTCAGTTCTCTTATATCGAGGCAGAGTTGAGTTTTGATAACTAGTCGAGGGATTTGATGGCAACAACATTGAGTCACCATCAGTCGATTCTTGTAAAAATTGAAAAATCGGTGTTTGTATTCGATAAAAGTTTGTGTTAAAAGTATGAATTTCAGCACCCCGCTGAAGGACCGCTGTTGTATAGGACAAACATAGGTACATGTAAGCTGATGAAGAATCGACTGATGGTGACTCAATGTTGTTGCTAGCAAATCCCGAGACCAGTTATGAAAACTCAACTCCGCCTCGATATGAGAGAACGGAGTTGAGCGTTCCTCTTGCTAGTTCTAATGGACTACCAGGGACCACAGATGGCTGAATCAGCTACAGTGCATTCGGAAAGTATTCAGACACCTTCCCCTTTTCCACATTTTGTTACGTTACAGCCGTATTCTAAAATGGATTAAATAAATAAAAATCCTAATCAATCACAATACCCCATAATGACAAAGCGAAATCTTTGTTAAAAATGAAAAACAGAAATACCTTATTTACATAAACTACCAGTCAAAAGTTTGGACACACCTACTCATTCAAGGGTTTTTGTTTATTTTTACTATGTTTTACATTGTAGAATATTAGTGAAGACATCAAAACTATGAAATAATACATATGGAATCATGTAGTAAACAAAAGTCTTAAACAAATCAAAGTATATTTGAGAATCTTCAAATAGCCACCCTTTGCCTTGATGACAGCTTTGCACACTCTTGGCATTCTCTCACCCAGCTTCACTTGGAATGCTTTTCCAACAGTCTTGAAGGAGTTCCCACATATGCTGAGCTCTTGATGGCTGCTTTTCCTTCACTCTGCGGTCCAACTCATCCCAAACCATCTCAATTTGGTTGAGGTCGGGGGACTGTGGAGGCCAGGTTATCTGATGCAGCACTCCATCACTCTCCTTGGTAAAATAACCCTTACACAGCCTGGAGGTGGTTTGGGTCATTGTCCTGTTGAAAAACAAATGATAGTCCCACTAAGCCCAAACCAGATGGGATGGCGTATCGCTGTAGAATGCTGTGGTTGCCATGCTGGTTAAGTGTGCCTTGAATTCTAAATAAATCACAGACAGTGTCACCAGCAAAGCACCCCCACACCATAACACCACCTCCTCCATGCTTTACGGTGGGAAATACACATGCAGAGATCATCCGTTCACCCACACTGCGTCTCACAAAGACACGGCGGTTGGAACCCAAAATCTCAAATTTGGACTCCAGACCAAATGACAAATTTCCACCGGTCTAATGTTCATTGCTCGTGTTTCTTGGCCCAAGCAGGTCTCTTCTTGTTATTGGTGTCCTTTAGTAGTGGTTTCTTTGCAGCAATTCGACCATGAAGGCCTGATTCACACAGTCCCCTCTGAACAGTTGATGTTGAGATGTGTCTGTTATTTGAACTCTGTGAAGCATTTATTTGGGCTGCAATTTCTGAGGCTGGTAACTCTTAACTTATCCTCTGCAGCAGAGTTAACTCTGGGTCTTCCATTCCTGTCGCGGTCCTCATGAGAGCCAGTTTCATCATAGCGCTTCATGGTTTTTGCGACTGCACATTAAGAAACTTTCAAATTTATTGAAATGTTCCGTATTGACTGACCTTCATGTCTTAAAGTAATGATGGACTGTTGTTTCTCTTTGCTTATTTGAGCTGTTCTTGCCATAATATGGACTTAGCCCTATTTGGTAAAATACCATCTTCTGTATATCTCCTACCTTGTCACAACAGAACTGATTGGCTCATACGCATTAAGAAGGAAAGAAATTCCACAAATTAACTTTTAAGAAGGCACACCTGTTAATTGAAATGCATTCCAGGTGACTACCTCATGAAGCTGGTTGAGAGAATGCCAGGAGTGTGCAAAGCTGTCATCAAGGCAAAGGGTGGCTACTTTGAAGAATCTCAAATATAAAATGTATATTGGTTTGTTTAACACTTTTTTGGTTACTACATGATTCCATATGTGTTATTTCATAGTTTTGATGTCTTCACTATTATTCTACAATGTAGAAAATAGTTAAAAATAAAGGAAAAACCTGGAATGAGTAGGTGTGTCCAAACTTTTGACTGGTACTGTAAGTAATCAGACCCTTTGCTATGAGACTCGAAATTGAGCTCAGGTGTATTCTGTTTCCATTGATCATCCTTGAGATGTTTCTACAACTTGATTGGAGTCCACCTGTGGTAAATTCAATTGATTGGACATGATTTGGAAAGGCACACACTTGTCTATATAAGTTCCCACACTTGAAAGTGCATGTCAGAGCAAAACCAAGCCATGAGGTCGAAGGAATTGTCCGTAGAGCTCCGAGACAGGATTGTGTCGAAGCACAGATTTGGGGAACGGTACCCAAACATTTCTGCAGCATTGAAGGTCCCCAAGAACACAGTGGCTTCCATCATTCTTAAATTGAAGAAGTTTGGAACCACCAAGACTCTTCCTAGAGCTGGCCGTCCGGCTCGGGAGAGAAGGGCCTTGGTCAGGGAGGTGACCAAGAACCTGATGGTCACTCTGACAGAGCTCCAGAGTTGCTCTGTGGAAATGGGAGAACCTTCCAGAAGGACAACCATCTCTGCAGCTCTCCCCCAATCAGGCCTTTATGGTAGAGTGGCCAGACGGAAGCCACTCCTCAGTAAAAGGCACATGACAGCCCACTTGAAGTTTGCCAAAGGCACCTAAAGACACAGACCATGAGAAACAAGGTTCTCTGGTCTGATGAAACCAAGATTGAACTCTTTGGCCTGAATGCCAAGCGTGACATCTGGAGGAAACCTGGCACCATCCCTACGGTGAAGCATGGTGGTGGCAACATCATCCTGTGGGGATGTTTTTCAGCGGCAGGGACTGGGAGACTAGTCAGGATCGAGGGAAAGATGAACAGAGCAAGGTACAGAGAGATTATTGATGAAAACCTGCTCCAGAGCGCTCAGGACCTCAGACTGGGGCAAAGGTTCACCTTCCAACAGGACAATGACCCTAAGCACACAGCCAAGACAACGCAGGAGTGGCTTCGAGACAAGTCTTTGAATGTTCTTGAGTGGCCCAGCCAGAGCCTGGACTTGAACCCGATCAAACATCTCCGGAGAGACTTGAAAATAGCTGTGCAGCGACGCTCCCCATCCAACCTGACAGAGCTTGAGAGGATCTGCAGAGAAGAATGGGAGAAACTCCCCAAGTACAGGTGTACCAAGCTTGTAGCGTCATACCCAAGAAGACTCGATGCTGTAATCGCTGCCAAAGGTGCTTCAACAAAGTACTGAGTAAACGGTCTGAATACTTACGTAAATGGAATATTTCAGTTTTTTATTTCTAATACATTTTGCAAAAATTTCAAAAAACTTGTTTTTGCTTTGTCATTATGGGGTATTGTGTGTAGATTGATGAGGGAAAAAACAATTTAATCAATTTTAGAATAAGGCTGTAACGTAACAAAATGTGGAAAAAGTTAAGGGGTCTGAATACTTTCCGAATGCACTGTACATTTACAGAATTGTTGAACAATGTGAATTTCCCCTGTCAAATATACATAATAAAGTAAAATGTTGTTCATTCAAATTTTTTTTTCACCCACATAGTTGCATTCTGGGCTTTGTGAGTAAGGAGAGGGAGAAGTCCATGCTGACTGGGAAGTGTCCAGGCACGTTCTTGCTGCGCTTCAGTGAGAGTAGCAGAGACGGAGCCATCACATTCACTTGGGTGGAACACGACCTATACGGTGAGTCTGTGAAAACACACACACCACACGCACACACAGCGGCCCTGTAGGCAATTACAATTAAAAGGTTGATGTGTGTGTGTTTCGCAGATAAGCCTGTATTCCATGCAGTGGAGCCCTACACCAAGAAGGAGCTGTCTGCCGTCTCTCTGCCTGACATCATCCGCACCTACAAGGTGATGGCAGCTGAGAACATCCCAGAGAACCCACTCCGCTTCCTCTACCCAGACATCCCCAAAGACAAGGCCTTCGGAAAGTACTACGCCAGGGCCACAGAGGGTAAGCAGCCAGTGACCTCTTTGTTTCAATCCTCTGTGAATATTATAATAAATAATATATGCCATTTAGCAGACGCTTTTATCCAAAGCGACTTAGTCATACGTGTATACATTTTACGTATGGGGGGTCCCGGAATAAAGAAGCATTACTGAAATCTACTTCCATTGTCCCACCAAGAGTGGCTGAAAATTATTCTCTCTTCAGTATGCTCCTCAATCATGCCCCTTGGTAGCAATTGTGTTCTTTTTGATTTACACAAAGCCCCTGTGAGGACCAGGATGTCTGTTTGGTAGACCATTGGGGTTGTGGAGCAGGTGGGGCAGGTGGTCTTTATCTCTGGCCCACCATTTTAATTTTTCAGCATCGGAGCCCATGGATGTGGAGAGTCCCACCACAACAGGATACATGAAGACAGAACTCATATCAGTGTCAGAAGTGTAAGTCTAGAGTACACTTCATAATACTCAATATTCATTTATTTCGTAAAAGGTGAAGGTGCCATAAATACTGTATTTGTATTTGCAATAGTCTGGTTTGAGTATGATTGATGATCTGACTTAACTGTCATTTTCGCAATGTGTTTTAGTCACCCATCTAGACTGCAAGACAACATGATGCCCATGTCGCCAGACGTGTTCGGAGAGCTGAAGAGGAGTGTTGCACCAGTGCTCCAGTGTTGGAATAGTCCTAAGGATATTGATGCTGTGGTGAGTAAAACCTCCCCTCTGGTGCTCAAAAAAGTTTATTAAATTCCATTAAATTGCAGTCTGATGCCAAACACTATCTAAGAATTGATGAACAATGCAATCATTGGCGAATATGTAGCCGATATGTCATCATGACATTTCTCGTCCGTTATTCTTCTTCTTCATCATACTACTTGCCTCAGGCATCTGATCTCGGAGAGTTTTTACCTGAGGACTTTCAGGTATAGTTAATGGTGCCGTTTTCGTTTTCGCCGAATAAGCATGTCTTTGCTAGTAATAACAGGCTGTGGGTGACATTTCAATGACGCAAAATAAACACTGGTGCTGTCAAACCGTAACTACTGTAGTAACTTATAGTAGTACGTGCAGTACAACTGTTTTGTGTTTTCAGCATGAGGCTCATGTATGCCTGATTATCTGTAGTCTGCTACATTTCCTGACCAGTATGCAACATCCTCTAAAAATGTTTAAATCCCTTTAGATTGGAATGAATGTGCATGTTGCAAATTCAATGTCATCATGATGGCATTTATTTTGTCCCGCTAGTCTAACCTATGGTAGTTTTGCATCCATAAAGACATTTTGCTCATATTGACTATTTATCATCCTCTGTAGATGTTTGAGAACATGCCTAACTTGGACTGCAACTGAGCCAACGGACATGTGGGACCTGATCATTTAGTCCAGAACATGTTTTATATTGAAGCCTATTTCATTTGTATCCTTTACTTTCCTTGAACTTCAGTAGTCATGTCACAGAACAAATCAACTTTTTTTGTACGGAGTCAGTTTGAAAGATATACAATTACAGTAGAAATATACATTATATATTACACTCACTGGAAACAATTAGATATTTTGGTGATAATGTGTATAAAAATAAAACACTTAGCTAACTACTGTAACATTCATATAATGAATGAATAGGCGCTCCTATGTCTTTCCATGTCCATATTCAACCATATACAGTCCTGTGTGGCTCACTTGCGACGCCACGGTTGTGGGTTCGATTCACAGTAAGGGAAAAAAAGGTCTGAAAATGTATGCACTCACTACTTGTAAGTCACTCTGGATAAGACCATCTGCTAAATGACCCCAAAAAAAGAATAAAATGAGATATCATCCATCTTTAAAGTTATTTCTTTATTTATTGTTTGATCATTGAAACAAATATATCTCCATTGCCTGCAACACACAGCTGAAGCAGATATACTTGAATGAAAACAAACAAACTGATGACATCAGTATACACCTGTGGTACATTCAAAATAGTTAGTTAATGTTGAAGTTGACCTGCAGCTACACAGATGAACAATAAACACTCATACATACGAGGCTTCTTGTGCAACAGGGACTGGGGATACAAAGTCAAGTCACTTGAGATTAGTTATTCAATAACAATATCATAGTCATTCATCAAATCACAAGTAAGTTGCCTTAGTACTTTTAGTACAATAGTTTAGGGTTTAAGATTTTGAATGCAATGCCCTGCAATGTACTTGCTGTCCCTCCCATAGTCAATGACACAAACACATACACACAAACAGACGAGTTCTCACCAAAACAACCTGACTTTTCAAGTATATGTTTATTTTACACTTTTTAAAAAGTGCTCCATTAGTTATGGGTAGGATAGTCTTAGTGTTATGCTTTCATATAGGCCTATAATGACGACTATTGTATCTCTACCCAAAATAGGCTTTTGGGTGAGTATGGCAAGATTTAAAGTCCACCATTGTGGAGTTGTTACGAACGAAAAACATTCATTAAAGTGTAATGCACTGTCTATAACTGTAGATAAAATCAGTGTAAAACCATATACAGTGCCTTGCAAAAGTGTTCATCCCCCTTGGCGTTTTTCCTATTTTGTTGCATTATAACCTGTAATTTAAATGGATTTTCATTTGGATTTCATATAATGGACATACACAAAATACTCAAAATTGGTGAAGTGAAATAAAAAAAATAACTTGTTTAAAAAAATTCAAAAAAATAAATAAAGGATAGGTGGTGCGTGCATATGTATCCACCCCCTTTGCTATGAAGCCCCTAAATGAGATCTGGTGCAACCAATTACCTTCAGAAGTCACATAATTAGTTAAATAAAGTCCACCTGTGTGCAATCTAAGTGTTACATGATCTGTCACCTGTCTGCAACACCACTAAGCAAGGGGAACCACCAAGCAAGCGGCACCATGAAGACCAAGGAGCTCTCCAAACAGGTCAGGGACAAAGTTGTGGAGAAGTACATATCAGGGTTGGGTTATAAAAAAATATCTGAAACTTTGAATATCCCACAGAGCACCATTTAAATCCATTATTTTAAAAAATGGAAAGAATATGGCACCACAACAACCCTGCCAAGAGAGGGCCACCCACCAAAACTCACGGACCAGGCAAGGAAGGCCTTAATCAGAGGCAACAAAAAGGAGCTGCAAAGCTCCACAGCGGAAATTGGAGTATCTGTCCACTTTAAGCCGTAGACTCCACAGAGCTGGGCTTTACGGAAGAGTGGCCAGAAAAAAGCCATTGCTTAAAGAAAAAAATAAGCAAACATGTTTGTTGTTCGCCAAAAGCCATGTGGGAGACTCCCCAACACCTCTCATCACCCCAAGAACACCATCCCCACAGTGAAGCATGGTGGTGGCAGCATCATGCTGTGGAGATGTTTTGCATCGGCAGGGACTGGGAAACTGGTCAGATTTGAAGGAATGATGGATGGCGCTAAATATAGGGAAATTCTTGAGGGAACCCTGTTTCAATCTTCCAGAGATTTGAGACTGGGACGGAGGTTCACCTTCCAGCAGGACAATGACCCTAAGCATACTGTTAAAGCAACACTTGAGTGGTTTAAGGGGAGACATTTAAATGTCTTGGAATGGCCTAGTCAAAGCCCAGACCTGAATCCAATTGAGAATCTGTGGTATGACTTAAAGATTGCTATACACCAGCAGAAGCCATCCAACTTGAAGGAGCTGGAGCAGTTTTGCCTTGAAGAATGGGCAAAAATCCCAGTGACTAGATGTGCCAAGCTTATAGAGACATACCCCAAGAGACTTGCAGCTGTAATTGCTGCAAAAGGTGGCTCTACAAAGTATTGACTTTGGGGGGGTGAATAGTTATGCACGATCAAGTTATGCACGATCAAGTTTTCAGTTTTTTTGTCTTATTTGTTGTTTGTTTCACAATAAAAAGTATTTTGCATCTTCAAAGTGGTAGGCATGTTGTGCAAATCAAATTATACAAACCCCCGAAAAATCCATTTTAATTCCAGGTTGTAAGGCAACAAAATAGGAAAAACGCCAAGGGGGATGAATACATTTGCAAGGCACTGTAGCTGACATAAGTAAACTTGTGTGACAAGACATGATAGTAATGCCATTGACACTGCTGTATCCATGAAGTGATAAATCAATGTTTTGAATGTTTGTTTTGCCCTTGAACTTTGGTAGTCAGAATGCAGTGCATTCGGAAAGTATTCAGACCCCTTGACCTTTTCCACATTTTGTTACGTTACAGCCTTATTCTAAAATTGATTAAATTGTTTTTTTCCCCCCTCATCAATCTATACACATTACCCCATAATGACAAAGCAAAAACATGTTTTTAGACATTTTTGTAAATGTATACAAAAAATTAAAATGAAATATCACATTTACATAAGTACTCAAACCCTTTACTTAGTAGTTTGTTAAAGCACCTTTGGCAGCGATTACAGCCTCGAGTCTTCTTGGGTATGACGCTACAAGCTTGGCACACCTGTATTTGGGGAGTTTTTCCCATTCTTCTCAAGCTCTGTCAGGTTGGATGGGAAGTATCGCTGCACAACTATTTTCAGATCTTTCCAGAGATGTTCGATCGGGTTCAAGTCCGGGCTCTGCCTGGGCCACTCAAGGACATTCAGAGACTTGTCCCAAAGCCATGCCTGCGTTGTCTTGGTTGTGTGCTTAGGGTCATTGTCCTGTTGGAAGGTGAACCTTCGCCCCAGTCTGAGGTCTTGAGCGCTCTGGAGCAGGTTTTCATCAAGGATCTCTCTGTACTTTGCTCCTTTAATCTTTCCCTCGATTCTGACTACTCTCCCAGTCCCTGCTGCTGAAAAACATCCCCACAGCATGATGCTGCCACCACCATGCTTCACTGTAGGGATGGTACCAGGTTTCCTCCAGACGTGACGCTTGGCATTCAGGCCAAAGAGTTCAATCTTGGTTTCATCAGACCAGAGAATCTTGTTTCTCATGGTCTGAGAGTCCTTTAGGTGCCTTTTGGCAAACTCCAAGTGGGCTGTCATGTGCCTTTTACTGAGGAGTGACTTCCGTCTGGCCACTCTACCATAAAGGCAGGATTGGTGGAGTGCTGCATAGATAGTTGTCCTTCTGGAAGGCTCCCCCATCTCCACAGAGGAACTTTGGAGCTCTGTCAGAGTGACCATCAGGATCTTGGTCCCTCCCTGACCAAGGCCCTTCTCCCCCTATTGCTCAGTTTGGCCGGGCGGTCAGCTCTAGGAAGGGTCTTGTTGGTTCCAAACTTCTTCCATTTGAGAATGATGGAGGCGACTGTGTTCTTGGGGACCTTCAATGCTGCAGAAATGTTTTGGTACCCTTCCCCAGATCTGTGCCTCGACACAATCCTGTCTCGAAGCTCTACGGACAATTCCTTCGACCTCATGGCTTGGTTTTTGCTCTGACATGCACTGTCAACTGTGGGACCTTATATAGATAGGTGTACCTTTCAAAATCATGTCCAATCAATTGAATTTACCACAGGTGGACTCCAAGTTGTAGAAACATCTCAATTTCGAGTCTCATAGCAAAGGGTCTGAATACTTGTGTGAATATTATTATTATTTTATTGTTATTTTTTTGCAACAATTTCTAAAAACCTGTTTTCACCATGTCATTATGGGGTATTGTGTGTGGAGTGATGAGGGGAATAAATAATGTAATCAATTTTAGAATAAGACTGTAACGTAACAAAATGTGGAAAAAGTCATGGGGTCTGAATACAGTGCATTCGGAAAGTTAACTTTTTTTTGTATAGAGTCAATTTGAAGCATACACAATTACTGTAGAAATATACATTATATAGTGCACTCACTTTACTGAACTGGAAACAATGAATAATTAGGTGATAATGTGTATAAACATAAAGCACTTAACTAACTACATTGCCTTCAGAAAGTATTCACACCCCTTGACTTATATAAAATTGATTCAATTTAGATTTTGTGTCACTGGCTTACACACAATACCCCATAATGTGAAAGTGGAATTATGTTTTTAGAAATGAGTAAAAAATGAAAAGCTGAAATGTCTTGAGTCAATAAGCATTCAACCACTTTGTTTTGGCAAGCCTAAATAAGTTCAGGAGTAATCATTTGCATAACAAGTCGCATAATAAGTTGCATGGACTCACTCTGTGTGCAATAATAGTGTTTAACATGATTTTTTTAATGACTACCTCATGTCTGTACCCCACACATACAATTATCTGTAAGGTCCCTCAGTCGAGTAGTGAATATCAAACACAGATTCAACCACAAAGACCAGGGAGGTTTTCCAATGCCTCGCAAAGAAGGGCAACCTATTGGTAGATGGGTTATAAAAATTATGACATTGAGTATACCTTTGAGCATGGTGAAGTTATTAATTACACTTTGAATGGCGTATAAATACACCCAGTCACTACAAAGATACAGACGTCCTTCCTAACTCAGTTGCCGGAGGGGAAGGAAACCGCTCAGGGATTTCATCATGAGGCCAATGGTGATTTTAAAACAGAGTTTAATGGCTATGATAAGAGAACTGAGGATAGATCAACAGCATTGTAGTTACTCCACTATACTAATCTAAATGACAGTCAACAGAAGGAAGCCTGTACAGAATACAAATATTCTAAAACATGCAACCTGTTTGCAATAAAGTAAAACAGCAAAAAATATGGCAAATAAATTAACTTTATAACCTGAATACTAAGTGTTATGTTTGGAGCAAATCCAACACAACACATCACTGAGTACCACTCTTCATATTTTCAAGCTTGGTGGTGACTGCATCATGTTATGGGTATCCTTGTCATCGGCACAGGCAAAATCCTAGAGGAAAACCTGTTTGAGTTTGCTTTCCAACAGACACTGGGAGACAAATTCATCTTTCAGCAGGACAATAATCTAAAACACAAGGCCAAATATACAGTGGAGTTGCTTACCAAGACGGCATTGAATGTTCCTGAGTGGCCTAGTTACAGTTCAGACTTAAATTGGCTTGAAATAATTAGGTTGACCTGCACATACACAGATGAACAATATAAACACTCATACATACGATGCTTCTTGTGCAACAGGGACTGGGGATGTGCAACAGGGACTGGGGATGACCTGTAATGTCTGCACCTGTTGTATTCGGCGCATGTGACCAATAAAATTTGATTTGATTTGAAGTCAGTCAAATCCAATGAAAGCAACACTAACACTTGAGATTAGTTATTCAATAGCAATATCATATTCATTAATCGAATCACAAGTAAGTTGCCTTTAATACTGGAAGCAAGAATGCCACTTGAGGGATGCACAGATCATGAGTGGTACCAATTGCTTATGCCCCTATACAACAAGCCAGAGCAGAGGTCACAATCCAAAGTGTCTGCCAATTTTGTAGTTTAAACCAAACACCATGCATCTGTATCAAACACATTTTTGGGGGGAAAATGGTTTAATTTCCTTTTTTCCTCAAACCAATAAACTCCTTCAAAATATGATTTCCTTTCATGTTTGGCCCCTAGGACAGATGCAGTTGGCGGCTTGCGACCTCACTGTTCTCTCATATCTTTGTCATTGACTGTGAGAGAATGTTTTGTCTTCTCGCCTGAATAACAGGATGACCTCGTCATTGTGGGTGTTTACCTTGGCATGAAACCTGGCCTTTGTGGCCATCAAAACAAGTCACTCAGTATTGTTTGGACTGTGGGTTATTTCAATGTTAGCTGCATGGCTACTGAGTAAATATGGGTAGCACACAATATTTTGACCATAAGATAAAGTTGTTTGTGTTGTTACCATAATTTTTGTAAATCTTCAAAGGAAAACTCAATTTGCCCAACAGTTTGCTTCAATGGATTATTATCAGTTTGACAGATTATTAAAATACAATTGGAAGCAAGTTTATACAATGGGTTTATACACATTACAATGTAAAATACATGAATGATATATAGAGTTATGGGGAAAAGGTAATTCAGAAAATCATGGCTGAATTTCACTTATAGAGAGTAAAGTGTAGTACTCTATTACTCTTCAGTGCCTCTTGTGGTGATGCCCATGGCCTCCTCCATGGCCGTGCCCATGACCATGACCGTGAGCACCATCGCTATCACTACCATGACCATGGTGGTCTCTATGATCAGGGCTACCGTGTTTACCGCCATGATCTCCATGGCAACCGTGGTGACCACCTTCTCTACCACCAGGGATGTGTCTGCCTCCATGGTCAACACTGCCTGCCGTCTGGGGGGTAGCAACCCTCTGGAGGACCATGGTCTCGTCCCCCAGAGTGGTGGTCCTTCTCCCCAGGAGGACAGCCCCCCGATCCCCCTGGGCCACCATGGGGCTGTATCTGCTGATCTAAGTCGTACCTTGAGGGGTGACAACCCCCTAGAAGAGGGAATCAGAAATCAGTCAAAAGGAGAATTATCATTAAAACACTGCTAGGTAAAATATGTTAATGAAATGTTATACAAAGAGCAGACAAAATAATGAGGATTTTTACCTGCGCTGCTGCCAAACATTTTCAAGTTTCCAAAAATACCATTGTCAAAAATAAAACATGTTTTATTGTCACATACACTGGGTAAGTGCAGTAACATGTGTTGTTTTAAAGGGTCAGTCATAGTACTACAGCGCCTCTGGAGCAAATTAAGGTTAAGTGCCTTGCTCAAGGGCACATCGACTGATTTTTCACCTTGTCGGGTCGGGTATTCAAACCAGGGGCCTCTAGGTTACCTGTCGTGTCAACAAAACACTTTAGGGTGGAGTCAGTGTACAGTACGTACATTATTAAACCAGTTTATCTTGTTGATAGAATGCCTCAAAGAGAATTGTTGCCAATGCCAGTTAGAAGAGCACATTCATCAGAATTCACACAGAACGTCAGATTAAGTTTTATAATCACTGTTTTATCATATTATTATAAAGTTATAAAACAGATTGATCTGCCCAAAAGTTCCTTGTTCAAAATCTAAATGTATTCCAATACATTACATGTAATCAAAAGAATAATGAATACTCATTTGAGATATGCAAATACTGAATATGTGGCAGAAAACAAATAATGCATATATTTGACAGTTTTAACATAGAATGCAGATTAAATGAAGAGTGTACACGCCTGTAACTGGTTGGTAAGCAGCTCTCGATTCTGCCCTTTGTCTTGTGTGAAGGATGTTCTCTTATAGGAACTGGATAAACTACACCCTTTTTATTCCCGTCATGTCATCCTGGCTATTGTACTACACAGGTGGAGCTGAGGTATGGATGGGGTTCATGTCCTTGTAACCCACCTTGCATCACTTTGTCATTCGTAAGCAAATAATACTACTCTATCATCTTAACTTCATGTGAAGAGAGAAGAGGAACCATTGTAGTACGTTTACATTTGAGTCATTTAGCAGACGCTCTTATCCAGAGCCACTTAGTACTATTCTATTTCATGTGATTCAAGGGCGGCAGGTAGCCTAGCGGTTAAGAGGTTGGACCAGTAACCGAAAGGTTGCTGGTTTGAATCCCCGAGCTAAGTAGGTGAAAAATCTGCCGATGTGCCCTTGAGCAAGGCACTTAACCCTAATTGAGCCTGTAAGTCGCTCTGGATAAGAACACTGTGATGTACTGGATTGGTGTAGGCTGCTGCTATACAGTACATTATTTACATTTTACATTTTAGTCATTTAGCAGACGCTCTTATCCAGAGCGACTTACAGTTAGTGAGTGCATACATTTTCATACTGGCCCCCCGTGGGAAACGAACCCACAACCCTGGCATTGCAAGCGCCATGCTCTACCAACTGAGCTACAGGGGACTGTGCTCAGTTATGCAAGTATTTAGTGAATTCTTACAAAGCAAAGGAGAACCATTTGAGAAGTAGTTGATAAAGTATTTATTTATGTGAACCCAGTTTATTTTGTAAAGTGTAATAGAATTGATGGTTGTGAAAGGCTGGTTTGAGGCCTAGGGTGATGCTTTGGTAATGTGGTAACTTCACTCTTTTCTCTCTGGAGCATCCAGGACTGCATTAGCAGTCTCCCTGGCCTCAGTAAGTAGAGCTGATGCTCTCTGTTGAGTCTGCAAAACACAAAACACTAATGTACAAGTGTAACTATGAAATAAGCGTATAACAATGTAATAAGTCACTGGCTCACCAAAATCTTGCCTTTTTTTGTTTTGATTCATTTTCCAGTATTGATAGATTACCTATGTTGTAACCTAGGCAGCAGGTTTGGAGTGAGAAAGACCTATAGGCTACATTGTAACTTACAGTCACTTTGAAGGACTCATCTGTGATATCCTTGAGGTTGATCACAACGTTGTAGTAGGCTCCAAACACTGCTGTTTCCAGGGCTTTAGCCGCTACCTGCAATGCCATGAAAATAACCATATAAGGAAGATGTTTTGTAGGCTGTCTACAGTACAATACATGTCATAACTCTGGGGCATCTGTCAGAAAACATTTTGCAACCATGCTTAACAGTGTCCTGACGTTTTGGAATGCTGTTTTACATAATGCCAGTAGGATGGTATGTGTAGAGAAGTCCATAGACAGACAGGGACTCTGTTCATGGTTTCAGTCACTGTAAAACTGTCTCTCAGTTAGACCCCTCATACAGTACCTGGAGGTCAGACTTGCAGGCCACGTTTCCGTAGAGCACCATTTCCTGTAGACAAGGCCACAGCAGGTTGACTCGTTCAGCCAGAGACAGTGGGACCTCCACGGCCTGCTTCAGACCCTCCTGCATGGCAGCTTCCCTCCTGGGGCAGGAACAGGGGTAGGGGTAATGGTAAGGCAGGATTAGGTAGGGATAGGGGAAGAGGCAGGTTAGAAGCAAGACCAGGGTAGGGGCAGAGGCAGGATTAGGGGTGGGGAAAGGTATAGGAAAGAGGAAGAGTAGAGAGATGAGATAGATTTGGAGCATGACAAGACTACACCATGACTACAAGACTACACCTTACATACTGTAAGATCAGGTGGGCTGACGGTAAATGAACTACAGTAAACTAGTCTATGGGAAAGCCTGCTTTACACGTGTACAGGGATAGGCCAGGTTGCTTTCCAGGTAAAATGAGGTGACGTGTGAGGACAGGTGAGGGCAGGATACAGGAGAATGTACAGTAATGAGTTTCCATAGATCTCAATCTGAAGTAAAGATTCCATAAATGGTTTGAAGCAGTTCCAACGTGCTGTGCTGTTTAGAGATGTGTGTGTGTGTGTGCGTAATTACACAACTACTTTAATGACATCTTGGATTCGACAGAACTGCCATATATTGTAGCGTGGCAATCACCTTCTAACTTCATCTGTTGTGTTTCTTGGCATCTTCAATGCAGCCTGAAACAGAGAAAGTGAAACCATATAAAACAGGAGTAAATGATAAGACTGCATATAGTGTCAGCAAAGCCTATACAAGCCACATTTATTCTCACATCACAATTAAACACATAATGTAATACCATCAACATTCAACAAAATTCAACAATGGTGAGAATGCAACAGCCGTTTGACAAGGGACCGGCTATAACTACTATGTTAGATGGAAGTGATTCATTGACAGGTTCATTGACAGAGTCAAAAAGATCTAGATAGTTGTACTAAACTCTTCTTTGTTCCCTGAAGGTTATATCAACTCTCCTTTTCCACTAAAATATTACATTCTACTACATTTTCATAGTAAAGCCACAAGACAGCAAACATCAAGATCTTACCTTGGGTCGAACCTTCAACGTAAGCATTTACAAGGAACAAAAACAGCTTTTACCACTCATTCTTCACCTGAACTTTTATAATCAGAAGAAATATTCATCATATTTTGTATGACTCTCTGCTTAGCTAAAAGGCAGGGCAAGGTCGCATCAGGTAGGGTCGCATCAGGCGGCAGGTAGCCTAGCGGTTAGAGCATTGGGGCAGTATCCGAAAGGTTGCTGGTTCGAATGCCTGAGCCGACAAGGTGAAAAATTAGTCTGTGCCCTTGAGCAAGGCACTTAACCCGGAATTTGTTCCAGGGCGCCGTACTACTATGGCTGACCCTGTAAAACAACACATTTCACTGCACCTATGTGACAATAAAACATATTTATTTATTTCTTTTTTTCCAAAGCATAAGTTTAGCTAAGTCTTTCTTTCTTAGCTTGGAATCCAATCTGAATATGCTCTGAAACGGAATAAAGTGAAACAATAGTGGAAAATATTATTTTAGGATTTCAGGCTAGTTCTTCTCTGTATAGTTCCTGCTTTCCCTTAGCCGGTTAAACCAGACTGAAGGCTTCGATCTGGTTTAACCATAGTGGAAAATATTATTTTAGGATTTCAGGCTAGTTCTTCCCTGTATAGTTCCTGCTTTCCCTAGCCCGGTTAAACCAGACTGAAGGCTTCAATCTGGTTTAACCATGCTATGTTTTCCTCTCACCATGTAGCGACTGAATGCCTTGGAGTCTGCGTCCACCATTACCAGCAGTTCATTCATGGCCTGATGGAAGGGAGGGATGAGTCTCCTCATGATACTGTCCAGGCTGTCAAACTGCCTCTTCCCATAGGTCATCTGACCCACCATGGCTCCTAGAGCAGCCCCCTGAAACGTGCACACACACAGACACACACACACACCTTTGACTCCTCCTTGTATTGTACCTACTTTATATTGGTTTATTCCTATGTGCTGGGCAATGTCATAAAGGGAATATAGTAATCTACATGATATTAAAGATGGTTGTACCATTGCAGCGACGGCAGCAGAGACTGACCCTCCTCCTGGAGCAGCGGTTCTGGCCCCCACGCTGCGGACAAACTGCTGCAGAGACAGAGACACCAGACGCTTGTCCTTGTCAGTCCTCTCCACCATGTACCTAGCGCCACAACCATAGAAATAGATTTGAATGACTAGAATGTAAAAGTCCCTTAGACCATGGAAATAGTGCACTCATTGGTACTCTCATATATAGATTATATTTATATGGCCATAGCAGTCTGCTGCCTGGCTTTAAAAACCATGTCCAGCACATTCCAGAGATAGAAATAGATCCAATAGATCTGCACTCACTCTATGATTCTCTCTTTGGGGTCGAAAGGCCCAAGTGAATCAAGCCCAAGTTTACTGATGACCAGGCGGACCTTGTGCTCCTCCTCCACAATGAAGAGCCTGTCTCTCTGGATGTAGAAGTCAGCACAGTCCAACACGGCTCTCAGAGGCATGAGGCCTACAATCTGAGAGCCCACCACTGGCAGGTTCAGGTCCTGGGGAGAAGAGGAAGGAAGGAGAGGTGTCAAAGTGGCTCAACGTGTTGACATTATTCGTTGTCCTTAAGTCACTGGTTCAAAACACCAGATCAGTGAGAGGGTTTAGTACAATAAGGTTGTACTGTTTTCAGCTGTGGTTGTTGTGGTTGTGGTAGCTCCTTGCCTTGGCAGCTCTGCAGATCTCTTCGTAAACAGTGTGGACGGGTGTCAGCTCAAAGTCCAGGATGTTGGTGGACACCTGGGCTATGTTCGCCTCTTCCAGGTACCAGCCCATTCCTGCACGTTCTTCAGCAGACCCGGCTACAATACAAATCAATCATGTTACTCTCTTTGGAAGCAGACAAGGCATATGACTCAAAAGGGAGGCCTTTATTAGTTCAGCATCAGTCATAAAGAAGAGGATAACAACAATGTCACACAAAGATGTGAAGGAATCTCTTCCAAAGTAGCTGTGTGTCAGTCATCTCTGACATTGGATGATCAAGATGTACAGTAGCGAGCCTACCCTACCTGGTCTTTGCTTCTGCCCTGTTCCCGGATATCTAGTGCGATCCGGTGGGCTTGTTCCTTGGTGCTGAGAAGGTTTATGTTGTAGGCAACCAGGAATTTGCGAGCGCCTGTTACTGTAGCTCCCCAGGAGGGCACGAAGGTGGCAGGGCCATAGTCAGGAGCCCACTCTGTCCTCTTCAACTGAGGATAACAGACACAGCGGCATAATTTAGTGCTTCAGACCCCTCTTAAACATTGTGTGTTTGAGCTACAGACTTTGTTTTGTTTTACATTGGATTCGTCTATTTCTTCTGCATCCGCTGATGCCAACCATTAGCCTGGGGGTTAAGCTAGAGCAGTGTTTGTGAGACAAGGGCGGATCCAGAAAATGGTTATTCTCACAAAAACGTCTGTAAAGTCAGAACGGTTTGAGCTACGAACTATTATGACCCCAATATGAAAAGCTGAGACTCTCATGAACTTTGCTCTATGACGCTCACAAGCCACACAAGAGTCGTTATAAAGGTAAGAGATCTTCTACATACACAATTATTGCACATAATGTATAATACTGTAATAAGTTCACATAGTTGCTGTCACAAACACCAATCTCCACACAGTTGTCACTGACTAGATGGATATTCATTTCCCACTGAGCAAACAATCTGTACTTACAGCATTCTTATAAATAACATTTTTATCAGGTTTTTGCTTGGCGAACTTTATTTTTTATTGACATTTATTGACAGTAAAACGAATGAATGCAACTGTTTATGTCAACCTGTGTTGTGTTCCACTTGTAGCCCTGGTTGTCTTGAAAATAGAATGGTAAAACACTTCTATGTGAGGCTAGATATGAGGGCAGAGCAAGCAGATAACTGAAAGTAGTGAAAGTACTGCCTTTGATTTTTAGCTTATTTTTCGCAGATCTATGCTCTTTTACAATGATGGGAAATGTTGCCCATAGGGTATGAATACAATGAAGTTAGGTCAAACTCACTTTCTCAGACAAGGCCTCATACTCTCCTGCCCGGACAGAGGGAAGAGATCTCCTGTTCTCTTTCCTCGCTGCTTCTCCATAAAGATACACTGTGGAGAAACGACAACGTGTCTTATTCACCTTTATGTGGCTTTTTGAGAGCAATACCATATAGGACAGAATCCACAGAATCAAGGGGCACTGCACTGAAACTGGCTTTGTCTACAGCTAAGTAAATGGCCAGTATGTAAACCATAGGTCAATAGATCAGAGAGGAAAACCTACCAGGTACATGCAGCACATCTGTTAACTGCTGGGCAAAAAATGTTGGCACAGTTGACACAGTCCTCCATAGTGACATTCTGGACAGGGATGAAGGGGCACACGTCCATGGCGCCCATCCGTGGATGCTCCCCTACAACAAACAAACGACACTAAACAACTTATCAACAGTACTTAGCTACCCCTTATTTACACTTAAAGTGAGGTGGAGAGGAGTCGTGTGGTATCTTTGAACTATAGCCTTTGAACATAACTGTTTGACTAAGTCATATGAGAGGGGTCAGCAGTTTCTGTCTCTCTTTTAGCCTCTCTCTCTATCTCCCACCTGAGTGTTTGGTCATATCAATGAGGTGGGAAGGCAGTGCGTGCAGCGTTCAGTGCACCCCTCCACCACAGCCTGTGGCGAGCCTACGAAGGTGTAGACTGTACGGTTGGTGGAGGATCCAGGGTCCACGTCGACAGACTGCATCCCTCCGTGCTGGAGATAGCCTCTACTATGGCATCAATCACCTGGAATGGAAGCAAGTCACATTGACTCTTATAATAGGTTTCGTCCACATACAGTTGTTCAGAAAACATTTTGTTGGTATCTCGAGATCATATTCAGGATTGAGATTATACTGTAAAATTGTTTGTAATTGGTTTGTTTGTTTGCTTAGGTATTCACAGGCTCCATGAGCCCCCTTGATTCCAGACACTGATCTCATAAAATATAGAAAAAAATGTCAAATAAAAATAATGTTCTTGGTAATCAAGATCGATGATTCAGACAGAAAGTCTTCTTACATGACCAATATAAAGCTATCATGCATTGTGTTAATCACACCACAGACTACTACTAACAGCTTCCTTCTGCTGTGCCAACAGGTAATCCACTTTCTGTATCTCCATGCCCACTCCCCTTTTTGTTCCGGCCTCTGAGAAGTTGGGCACACACTCCACCAGCTTAGCCATGATGCGTAATAATCACAGAGTCAGGTCGTCCGAGACAAGGAATCAGACCAATTTAAGGCAAAGTGTATTCCCCTTTCTCTCTGCACACACCAACCCATCCAGTCTCTCTCTTCATCCCCAAACGGGACATTTAAGCAGCGGTCTGTCCCTCTGTAACACTGGTTGAATCATTAACTTGCTCCAATGTCCTCTTATCTAGGTCAGCTGTCAGTGATTCCCAGGCTGCTCTAGTCTAATATTTACCAGGACCTGCGCGGAAGGCGCCAACCTCACTGCAAGCTTCACAGACACTAATCCCTGATTCCATAGAGGTTACATTTAAATACTGGAGCACCTGATGCGAAGGGTGAAGGAATAAATCCAGTATGATCAAAGGAGGTATCCAGGCCGACAGACAGATAGCTGGTGAACTCTCCACTCTAGCTGTTACCGCTGCTTTCTCACCACAGCCATACTAAACACTTGGCTAAGTCATATTGGATGATATCTCAGGGTCAAAAAGAAGAATGATAAGTCCAATAATTATGATTGAAATGTGGAGTAGTGCACAGATCTAGACCCCCTGTTGCATTATCATATTGCATTCATTGTGTATTCATCTCTTGTATTTGTGGTTTGCAGACTTTCTGAACATTTTGGTACCAGTAACACCATTTCCTAAATAGGACACATAATATGCACCATCACCAATAGGATTTCTTACATCTGAATCAAAGGGCTTCATGTTGGGTATTATTAGCTATGGCAGTAGTGGCTCCTATTATAGCCTCTGTGACCTTTATCCCAAAGGATTAAGCAGTCTCGAACAGTCAAACATGCTCAGCAGTCAGCATTGATCTAGGTGATCAGCATTACTCAGCTAAGTAGCAGTCAAGCAGGCAGATTCTTATTATCCATATTGACAGGTTGACTAGTTTGTTTTTATGCAAGATGTAGCCTACTACTTTGGTCTTGATCCACTGAAGATGCAACTTGATCCAGGCTTCTCAAATGTCTTCTGTGCTAGGGACTGTGTTCTAGCCAACTGTTGAAGGATTAACTGACATCAATCAATGAACACCCGTCTGTGGTTGCATCCATCATCCCCCCAAAACAAACAAATACGGTCAGCTGAACTGGTTAATGAGTAATGCTACAGAGGGATCTGGATGGACTGAGCTGCTTTTTCGAACTGGCCAAATCTTTGAGCGCCTATTGGTGCAGTGGAATACTCTCCTACTACCTGGTCCTATTGATACATTGGTACATGGCATTGAATTCAATGCCTTGAATAAAAACAGATAATCGTTGAAATAGAACGAAAGTCTACCTTCTTGTTTCACTCTGTGGTCAACTCAATCTTTAGTTGCTGAATGTGTAGGATGCAGATCATCAGAAAAGTTCATGTACACATCACAATTGCGAGTATAATGAAATTGAATATTATCAAAGATTACCACTCTGATATATCAATGTAGCAAGGTTTCTATTTAGGCATGTAGTAATGGGATTTTTTTATGGACCCTCAAGCTCAAAACACACAAAAAACGACAACGCAATCAAATGCCTTCATGAAATACACCAGTATAAGTAAATGAATCCACAAATACCTATATAATTATATATATACACTACCAGTCAAAAGTATAGACACAACCTACTCATTCAAGGGTTTTTCTTTAATTTTTTTACATTTGTAGAATAATAGTGATGACATCAAGACTTTGAATTAACACATATGCAAATCAAAATAAATGTTATATTTGAGATTCTTCAAATAGCCACCCTTTGCCTTGATCACAGCTTTGCACACTCTTGGCATTATCTCAACCAGCTTCATGAGGTAATCACCTGGAACACATTTCAATTAACAGGTGTGCCTTCTTAAAAAGTTAATTTATGGAATTTCTTTCCTTCTTAATGCGTTGAGCCAATCAGTGTTATGACAAGGTACCAGGGGTATACAGAATATAGCCTATTTGGTAAAAGACCAAGTCCATATTACGGCAAGAACAGCTCAAATAAGCACAAAAGAAACGACAGTCCATCATTACTTTAAGACATGAAGGTCAGTTAATACGAACATTTCAAGAACTTTGAAAGTTTCTTCAAGTGCGGTCGCAAAAAAACCATCAAGCGCTATGATGAAACTGGCTCTCATGAGGACCTACAGGAATGGAAGACCGGAGTTACCTCTGCTGCAGAGGATAAGTTCATTCGGTTACCAGCCTCAGAAATTGTAGCCCAAATAAACACTTCATAGAGTTCAAGTAACAGACACTACTAAAAGAACACCAATAATAAGAAGAGGCCTGCCTTTAGCCAAGAAACAGGAGCAATGGACATTAGATCGGTGAAATGTGTCCATTGGTCTGGAGTCGAAATTGCAAATTTTAGGTTAAAACAGCCATGTCTTTGTGAGACACGGTGTGGGTGAATGGATGATCTCTGCATGTGTAGTTCCCACCGTAGAAGCATAGAGGGAGAGGTGTTATGGTTTGGGGGTGCTTTGCTGGTGACACTGTCTGTGATTTATTTAGAATTCAAGGCACACTTAACCAGCATGGCTCCACAGCATTCTGCAGTGATACGCCCATCCCATCTGGTTTGGGCTTAGTGGGACTATCATTTGTTTTTCAACAGGACAATGTACCCAACACACCTCCAAGGCTGTAAGGGCTTTTACCAAGAAGAGTGAGAGTGCTGCTCAGATGACCTGACTTCCCACAATCCCCGACCTCAACCCAATTGAGATGGTTTGGGATGAGTCAGACGGCAGAGTGAAGGAAAGAGCAGCCAAAGTGCTCAGCATATGTGGGAACTCCTTTAACTGTTGGAAAAAGCATTCTGGGTGAAGCTGGTTGAGAGAATGCCAAGAGTGTGCAAAGCTGTCATCAAGGGTGGCTATTTGGGAAGAATCTCAAATATAAAATATTTTCATTTGTTGAACACTTTTTTGGTTACTACATGATTTCCGCCCTCCAAGCACATACAGCAACCGATGTCACAGAGGCCAAAAGATCATCAAGGACATCAACCACCCGAGCCACTGCCTGTTCACCCGCTATCATCCAGAAGGCGAGGTCAGTACCAGGTGCATCAAAGCTGGGACAGAGAGAATGAAAAACAGCTTCTATCTCAAGCATCAGACTGTTAAATAGCAATCACTAGCACATTGAGTCTGCTGCTGCCTATTGGAAATCACTAGCTACTTTAAGAAATGGAACGCTAGTCACTTTAATAATGTTTACAGTCACTTTTATAATGTTTACATATCTTGCACTACTCATCTCATATGTATATACTGCAGTTCTATTCTATAATATTCTACTGTATCTTAGTCCATGCCGCTCTGTCATTGCTTGTCCATGTGGATGTATATTTTCTTAAATTCCATTCCTTACTAGTTTTGTGTGTATTAGGTATATGTTGTGAAATTGTTAGATATTACTTAGATATTTTCGCTACACCCGCTATAACATCTGCTAAACACGTGTATGTGACAAATAAAATTTGATTTGATTTGATTTAATAGTTTTGATGTCTTCACTATTATTCTACAATGATTTTTATTTATTTTCATAAAGAAAAAACGTAGGTGTCTCCAAACTTTTGACTGGTATGAGACAAAGGAATGTGTAGCATTCGGGAAAGTAGTGGTATGTGCTAATTGTAGGGTGCCCATGGGGCTGGGGATCAGAAATGTCCCGTGCGTAGAGAGGCAGTTTGAGGTTTTCAGGGTAGTGAAGAAGTTGTCATCATGCTGAGGCAGTGAAAGTAGAGGAAGATGGGTAATAGGGGGGAGGAGTGGTGAGAGTAGTAGATATGTACCATTACAGAGGGATAGGCCAACAAGTGATATATGTTTCAGTAAGATTGGGTTATTAATGTACTAGGGGATGGAACGTAAGTCAAAGGAAATGAGGTTGTGGTGGCAGCTGCAGAGAGGTATTTGGGTGTGCGAGACTTATCATCAGAAAGTTACAGGCTGTGTTAAGTGGTGATGTCCCCATCCTTTCAGGTTGAGGGCATGAGGTGGGAATAAATTGATGTAAATAGTGGAGTAGGGTGGTGTTTATTTGTTTTTTGTTTTATTGATTTTTATTTTTTTTTACATTTGTGAGTGTGGTGTTAGATGGTAGGGTATTTCTTTATTTTATTTTTCAAGCAAAATAATGGGGGAGTTGTACTCCAGTCTAGTAGAGTGGCGGAAATGCAACATATTGGATGCCAACCGCCGTTAAACCTCATCGAAGAAGAAGAAGGCCGCAAAAGTAGTTACGTCACTTTCCCAGCGTATCACGTGAGGAGGCACGTCTGGGTTGAAAGGTTAAGCGCAGTTGCGCTCTCGCGAGCCTCGTTCTCTGTTTTCACAACATAACATATTTTTATATTTTACGAAACGTTGTAAAATTGTCTAAAATATCCAAGCGCTGCAGAGAATGCTGGCTACAGGAGCAGTAAGTGCAGTACATATGTTGCTAGCTTGCAAGCGTTGGTGCTAGTTTAACAATAGCTAGCATAAGGCCTGACTTTAGCCAGTACTGTTGCTTTAGCTAGCTAATGCTAAACTTATTTCAGAGATTGTTTTGAACCCCTCTTGTGGCAAACTGTTTGGATAATACTCGCATTTGAATGAGCCAGCTACTAGCTATGGTAGCTAACTGTTATTTGTGGGAAAGTTACTGTAGCGTCAGTAACGTTAATTTATATTGTTGACTTGTGGTGGCAGCTACCGTTCGGTAGCCAGCTCACTAGCTAGGTGCCTAGCTAACTCATTCATTCATAAAGGTGGCAAGAAACACATTGTTAACCCTGTTGTAACTTGCCCCCAATGGCAGTAAACGGCATAATTCAAACACAATTTCAATTTAGTTCACGATGTCCACACTCTCCTGTAAAACAGGCTGTAACCACGGCTCTGGCCCAAGTGGATAGGGAAAAGGTATAGCAGTGGATCAACAGAGGCTGTCCAGCCCTGAGACTCGCGAGAATGCCCTGCTCGAGCTCAGTGAAACGGGAGTCCCGTGCCAGATTTGGCTCCAATGCTCATGGCACTCATGTGGCACAATAGCTGCTCTCCTGCAGGTAAGATTGTGGACATCATTCGCTGGCTAGTCTCCCATAGCAGGATGTAGCATAGTTTTCCTCTCTGTGAGTGTGCCGCTAAACTTGATGCTGGTAGGGATGATGATGACCCTCGTCTTACTCTCTTTCATAAATAGGAAATCGTCAACATCTACGCCTCAATAAAGCCCCCAGCCCTCACCGCTCACCAGTCCAACAGGGTTTGCAATGCATTAGCACTTCTGCAGTGTGTGGCCTCTCATCCAAGGACCACGGTGGGTCCCTTGATTTTCTATCAACATGATTGAATTGTACAGTGCACTTAACAAAAACTAACAGAAATGTTTAACTTATGTACTATGTTGTCTTTTTACAGATCGGGCGTTTCTGGCAGCTCACATTCCTCTATTCCTGTACGCCTTCTTACACACTGTCAGCAAAACCACGACCCTTTGAGTACCTCCGACTCACCAGCCTAGGAGTCATCGGTAAATATAATGTATATCATTTTTTTGGTTCTATTGCCATATGATACGTTCTCTCTGTCTTTTCTTCACTCTCTATCTCACTCTCTGATGTTGTCATTGCCTAAGTAATGAAATTATCCAATTACTTTGATAATACAGTATGTCATGTATGTTTTGTCTATAACTTTGTCCCTATTTGATTGGCAGGTGCCTTGGTCAAAACAGTATGAGCAGAAGGAAGTGATCAACTTCCTGTTGACGCGAATCATTCCCCTGTGCCTTCGCATAATGGAGTCTGGCAGTGAGCTTTTCCAAACGGTACATATCTCCTATTCTCCATGTATCTCTATCTCTCTCTCTGCTTAGCTCTCTTTCTCTCTGTCTATCGCCTCGCTCTCTGTGTCGCTCTCTCTATCTCTGTCGTCCTCTCTCTCTCTGCCTCTCAAAGATAAATGTATTTCAACCTTCATTTTTCTGTCGGACAGGTAGCAACTTTTATACTACAGAAAATACTCCTTGATGACACAGAGCTAGCAACATTTTGCCAGGCGTACGGTACGCTTCTCCCATGTGGCTGCATGATACTTGTAAGTTCAAGGTTAGTCAATATTCAAAATATTATACTTTTTGTAGACATTGGTTGCCTCCAAAATGATTGTTTTACACAACTGTCTCTTTTTC
Source organism: Coregonus clupeaformis (assembly GCF_020615455.1). NCBI lineage: Eukaryota > Metazoa > Chordata > Actinopteri > Salmoniformes > Salmonidae > Coregonus > Coregonus clupeaformis. The sequence continues at coordinate 39,668 of NW_025534030.1, forward strand.
AGGGCAAAATGGTTCTTCCCAGCTGTCCAAAAAGAGCCCTCCGCTCGTCTTTTTGAAACATGTTGTCCGATGTTACCTACGCCTGTCAGACAGCTCCGGGTATTGAAATCAACTCTTGAGCCGCTATTGCTTGTCTCATTTAGCCTGCGTTCAATCATTCAGTGTTTTTGAGGCGATTTTCCAGGAATTACTTAAAAAACAATATTGGGAAATGATGTTGGAACTCTGAAAACAGTCGATGTGGTCATGGTCTTATCTTGGTAAGATCCTGCTGATAGTGTAGCTTACTCACTATCATAGCTAACATGACTTTGTTTTCTCACCTCTGCCCCCACACCAGAGCCGAGAGGCCCTCCGTCAGTGTCTAGCAGACCAGCTTAAGACCACCCACGTTTTCCCCAGGTCCTGAAGGATGGCACCGGGAACAAAGCGCTGGCCTGGCACAGCTGGTGGAACCTACAGGAAGGCCAAGTCACAGACCCCAGGGGCATCCCTCTGCCCACACAGTAGCTCCCCTCACTCTCTCCAGCAGGGTTGCACAATTATGGTAGCTTTCCCATGATTCCCAGGTTTACCAAGACTTTCCTGGATTCAGTATGGAATAATCAGAAAATCTGGAATTTTCCAAATGGGATTTATGTAAAACCCGGGAATTTTGACAAAGTTACTAGAATTTTGCAACCTTACTTACCTGCAGCTGCACTGAGTGACACCCACCTAGCAAGTAGCAGCTTCACAAACAGAAAAAGCTTAACTAGTTTGAATGACAGACGGACTCATAAAAGGGCCACTTATTTTTGTGAAGAAAGACTGTATTGAATGAAAGCCCTCTACTCAGCCGTTTTCTTACGTATCTTTCATTCAGATCAATCTGCCTGCCCTATCTCCAGAAGTGTATGGATGCATTTTCACTTGGTCTCAAACTATTAGTTATATCATTTTTCTCAAGGACATTTTGGAGTCTTCACTTCACTAAGTGTTCTGAAATTGAAGTAAACGGCACAATAAAATGTTACACCTTGACATGTGCGATACTGTTTATGTGGCATGCTTGCTCTGATGTGCAATAATGAAGTGTAATAACATGTTACAAAGTAACTGCTATGTATTACATGGATGTGTTATTGATATACACATCTCAAATAGGCTATGTATGAAAATGAGCTGAAATCAAGCTGCTTCTGTTTGTGTACATTACAGGGGTTGCTGCAAGGTAAACGTGTTGGTGTGTTGCTTCTCAGTGTTGACAGATAAAGGGACTCCCCCATTTGAGACTTGGCCCTGTCTATCTATGTGAAACCTGAGCTGCTGCAGTGTAGTATTGATGCTGTGGAACCAAGGTGAGTAGTGGGAAACAGTCCAAGAGGGAGACTCAGTCCAGAAAAAATAAGTTAATATTCTCAGTGCTAAACTGTAGAGTCGCTCCAGCCTCAGCACAACCTTGTTCTCTGTCAATGGCAAAGCATGTGAACTTTATTTTTTGAGTAGTGCCTCGTTGCTCTTGAAACTCTCCTCCTCTGACCCATCTTCTACACAACGGCAGGTGAACTGGAAGACACATGTTTCATGGCCAAGGCTTAGTAACCTAAGAGGACTATACTCTAAGAAGCAAGGAGGTATGGTTGGTTCAGGCCAAGTGTACAGGGCCTCAGAGTTTGGCCAGGGGAGTAAAATGATCCATGGGTTGGTGTGGACTACTCAGTCACTTAATCATATGAGTGCCTATTGGGAGGCTGGCCAAAAAAAAAAAAACTGACCTGATGTGCCAAGTGTGAGGTGCTGCATCTTTGATGAGTACGGTGTCTCCCTTTGTAATTGGCCCCTGTCTGTTTGGTAGCTTGAAGCTTCTTTGCGTGTGTTCACTTAGGCTCATTGCATCAGGTTTAGTTGTCTTGGACAAATCTCAAATAACTTCAGTGTGTTAACATGTTTAAGTTCTGTTTTTAAAAGTCCTTAAACTGTGTATACAAAATAAGCTCAATGATGTGTGGCATCACTGTATATACAGTAGTAATGCTGGTAACATGAGTTAGTCGTTTCTGGAAAAGTATGGCGCCCCAGTTGTTCAGTTTTGGGGCACCTACATAATCTTTTCACCTCCTTTATGGATGAATAGTACCTTTTTATTTATCAAGGAAGACCAAAAAAATTTGTTGCTGAAGCTTAAAGTAATAACACACATTTTGAACTGGGCTGTTGGCTCAGTTACTTGATCTTTGTACAGCTCATTACATTTCAAACTGTGACCATTTAGCAGTAAAGTGGACCCTTTGAATGGAAAAAAACTAAACAAAGACGAGAAGGTTGGATGAATGGGGGAGGGATGAGAAGTGGAGGAGGGAAAGGGTGTGTCAGTGTGTTGGCGACTGTGTTGACTCAGTGGATCAGCTATTCCTGCCTGCCTCTCTCGGCGCTCTACAGCGGCATGCAGAGCCAGAGCTGACCCAGACAGACAGGGCTCGGCTCCCCTCCCTGTCTCTCTCAAGCTACACAACCACAACAGGCACAGACCCACCCCTGGACCCAGCTGAGATGCCCCTCCGTCGGGTGAGTCGGTAGCTTCACCCTCTCTCCACCTGCATGTCCCTTCATTCTATGTCTGTCAATACATTCATTACCGCCATGTTTGCTAGCCTACTGACTACAGTATGTAAAATAACTTGACACTAAGATAAGCCTCAATTAGTAACATCATTTAAATGTGTTGCAGGGTTCTTGTGAGATGAATTAAATTATTTGGGAGACATGGTTTTGTTTGAGGTTTTCTGAACCCAGTGAAATGATGTGCGTCAGGCTAAGAGCAGTATCCCACGCACTCCAGCGTTGCGTCGTGCATAAGAAAAGTCCTTAGCACGTGGTATATTGGACATGCCCTTATTGCTTAAATATATACATACAAAAAATTATATATATATATATATATATATACACACACACACACACACAGTATGTTATGCTTGTGTATAGCTGGTGTCAGTATGAGAATGGGACAGGCAGATTTAAAGAAGGTATTAACAACAGGTAACATGAATAATGAAACTCAATTGCTAAACATTCAGCAAATGGAACAGCACATAGCGTAAGTGGTGTTGTGATGGGGTGTGTTATGAAATACAATAACACAGTTTTACAATGAAGCATTCAAATGAGATTAATCCAAATGGGATTGCTTTGCATTAACTTTTGCTTTTTGCTCTGGAAGTTCAAAGGTTGAGGGGTGTGTTAATATGCAAACCAACTATATACTGCACATTGTTATATCTGAAAGCGTTCCTCAGTGAGGATGCTATCAGAAGTGTTTCCATTTGTTTTTGGGTGTGGCGTTGTCAGAAGTCATGAGCGTTTGGCCCAGTGTGAGATCATTTTCCTCTTGTCCCACCAGACATTATTTTAGGTGGGTTTGAGTTCCACTGCAAAGGTTGATAAAGCGGATTATAAACTACTTTTATACCTGGTTCAAAAATCTACCTAAATTGGTATGCTACTTGATGTGTGAATGGAATGCCATTTCCAAACCATGGCAGAGATGAAAAAGATGAATTTCTGCTGCCCTCCGAATTCCCACCTCCCAAAACAAGGAGAAAGTACAATTTCATAGACTGACTACTCAGTGAAAGCTTATGATGCAGCAAAACAGAGCAGGTGCTTTCAACCCGGCTGGTACAGGCTGAATGGGAGGAAGTTAGGAGATGAGGGTTGGACAAAGAGGCTGCTGATCCTGGGCTTAAAAAGTGCTGTGCTCCAGCAGCATTGGGTGATTCTCATGAAACAAGTTTTAAACATGTTGTACAAATTGAGTTACGAAACCATGATGCATCTGCAAAAATAAACTATAATTGCGAAGACTAAGATGTCTGGTTTCTTCTTATTTTAAATAAATCTAAAAAATTTGCTGAATTTTTGTACATTTTCACTCCAAATATCTCATTACCGAGATGCGTCCTAATTCAATTATCAGGTCATTTTATAACTTTTTACTTTAGAAAAAACGTATTTGAATAAAACACAATATGATGCTGTAGTTTTGTCCATAAATCATAACAATTGTGTACTAGTTGAAGTTTACATTAAACTATATATCATATTTATTACTCTAAAAAACACAGTGTCTGTTGACATGTCTCATTACGTAAAACTTTTTTCAAGTTACTGTCAAAAGCGACAATCAGTTTTTTAAATAAAGTTTTATTCACCTATGATACATCATCTACAGGAGTAGTCCTTAGATAGCAAAAGTTAAGGTAAATTATTAGAAACTTACGCATGCCTTCAGAATGAGGTTTTATTCTGAAACACCCCTTCTAATTTCCAGAGCGGCTTAAGTCAATTTAGGGAAAAAGTCTGAGAACCATTACCTTACCAACATGGATGCATGAATGGACTTTAGTGATGTGGTCAATTGTTTACTGTCACCTATTATTTTGCAGATTGAGCTAAGGGGCTCTCATTTCCCCGAAACACACATTTCCCATTACCACGTAATTTTTAGGTCTGTTTGGTAAAGAGAAAACTATTTCGGTATAGTCAGTGGGTGTGCTGTGCTTGGTAGCTTCATTTATTTACTAGGACCACTTCTTAAACATATCCCAAGACCGTTTTTGGTTCATATCGCACATATTTAGACATTTTCTAGGATCATATTGTGTTATACTGTTTGCCCATAGGATCCCCATTAAATCCAGAAATGTATCTATAATACCTTGAACCACAAATATCCACATCCTAATACCACCGAATATTACCTGTAAAGACCTTGGCAAAAAAAAAAATTTGGGGTTACTTTTGAAAAATACATGCATGTAATTACAGTACAGTGCCTTCAGGAAGTATTCACACCCCTTGACCTTTTCAAAATGTTGTTGTGTTACAAAGTGGGTTAAATGGATTTACAATTGTAATTTTTTTGTCAATGAAGTCTACACAAAAATACTCTGTGACGTCAATGAAGACAAGTAACTTACCTTACCTGAGTCAATACATGTTAGAATAACCTTGGTTGTTGATCATTTGCTAGACAACATTCAGGTCTTGATATAGTTACTAAAGTAGATTTAAGTCAAAAACTGTAAATTGGCCACTCCAAGACATTCACTGCCTTCTTGGTAAGAAACTCCAGTGTAGATTTGGCCTTGTGTTTGTTTTAGGTTATTGTCCTGCTAAAGGAGTGAATTCATATTTTCCTCTAAGTTTTGCCTGTGCTTAGCTCCATTCTATTGATTGTTTTATCCTGAAAAACTCCCGAATCCTTAACAATTATAAGCATACCCATAACATGATGCAGCCACCACATGTGAAAGTATGAAAAGTGGTACTCATAATGTGTAGTATTGGATTTGCCCCAAACATAATATTTTGTATTCAGGAAAAAAGTGAATTACTTTGCCACATTTTATACAGTATTACTTTGTGCCTAGTTGCAAAACAGGATACGTTTGGAATATGTTTTATTCTGTACAGGCTTCTTCTTTCCCTCTGTCAGTTAGTATTGTGTGGAGTATCTACAATGTTGTTTATCCATCTCAGTTTTTCTCCTGTTACAGCTATTAAAATTCTCTGAACTGTTTTAAAGTCACCCATGGCTCTCCGGCAGCTGGGTGCAGGAAGGATGCCTGTATGCTTTGTAGTGACTGGGCGTGTTGATACACCATCTTAAGGAATTAATAACTTCACCATGCTCAAAGGGATATTCAATGTCTGGTGTTTTTATTTTTGCCCTTCACCAATAGGTGCCCCTTCTCTGTGAGGCAATGGAAAACCTCCCTCGTCTTTGTTGTTGTTCAGCTGAGGGACCTTACAGATCGTGATGGGCTTGAAGCATTTACATCCCCTTGGCGTTTTCCAATTTTTAGTGCATTTTAACCTGTAATTTAAATGGATTTTTATTTCGTTCATCGTATTGGACATACACATAAAATAGTCCAAATTGGTGGCGTGAGAGTAAATAAATAACTTATTTCAAAAATTCTCAAAAAATAAATAACGGAAGTGGTGCGTGCATATGTGTTCACTTCCCTTTGCTGTGAGCCCCTAAATAAGATCTGGTGCAACCAATTACCTTCCAGAAGTCACATAATTAATTAGAATAAGACCACCTGTGTACAATCTAAGTATCACGTGATCTACTGTCACATAGTCTCAGTATATCACCGGTTCCCTGAAAGGCCCCAGAGTCTGCAACACTCAGCTCCAGGACTTTTATGTTTGAGTCGAGGTGTGTTCGTTTTGTTGGTTTTAGGTGGTTATGTTGTGTTATTGGGTGTGTTTGGTTTTGTTAGTTTGATTAGTCATGAGACTCCCAATCGGAGGTAAGCAGTGTCAAGCAAGCTCGTTATCTGATTGGGAAACATTATTTAAACGTGTATTTTCACGCTGTATTTTTAGGTTTTTGTTTAGATTTGTGAAATTATTCCTTTGTTGGACTTTCGTTCGTCATTGTTTATTGTTTTGGTTTACGTGCACTTTATAGTTGTCAAATTCATGTTCACTCAACGCTGCGCTTTGGTCTCCTTTGGAAGCCAGTGTAGCAGAAAAACCCACATAAGACAGCAGCGTGTCAAGCGGCAGCAGGATGCCTCACAGGATTTATATGCCATAGTTCATGGACATGGAGAGAGGTCTGGATAGTAAGGGCCTTAGAGCACAAGCAGGAGAATATCGACATCCTCGTGAAGAGCTGGAGGCAGCTACGGACCAGGCAAGGAGGCGCGATTAATCAGAGAGGCAGCAAGAGGCAAGGTGAAGCTCGTAAGTACCCCTACCAGAAATTTCTTTGGGAGGAGCGCCCGAGGTGAGAGAAGCGCTGATGGATGTCCTCCTCGGCTGCAGGGACATATTACGCAGGAGGAGGCCGTCCGGTGCGGAGAGGCGATGAAGGAGAACCTGGCGGGAGGAGAACAACGGCATCAGACCATCGTCGGAAGGACGAGAGGCAACCCCAAAAAAAAAAATTGGGGGCACATGGCTTGGGCGCCTGGGCAGCAGGAGGCTGCCACAGGGAAGATGTGGAGAGAAGGCTATCGGATTACAAGAGCCATTGGCCAGTAGAGGAGGGGAAGTTGTTGTGGCACGGCGTGAGAGACTGAGGTGTATTTGCAGTCGGTCGGCCCGTTTCTGATCCCAGTTAAGGCCGGTGGTGTGTTTCCCGGTGCGGACCGGCCTGTTCTTCACGCACCAGGTCCACGATGTGCGTCACCAGCCCAGGCCGGCCTGTTCACATATCACGCGCGAATCCCTGCGGGTGCGTCACCAGTGGCTGCAGCCTGTTCCTGCTCCACGCCGCGAAGCCTACGGTCGTCTGATCCAGCCGGCCTCTTAACCTCCCCGCACTAGCCCTGAGGTCGTGGCTCTCAGCCGGGACCACCGGTTCCGGCCCCACGCTCATCAGGCCTACAGTGCGTCTCCAGCTGACCAGAGTCTGCCGTCTAGCAGGCGCCTGAACTGCCCCGTCTGCCCAACGGCGCTGAACTGGCCCGTCCTTGCTTGGCGCCTGAACTGCCCGTCCACCCTTACTTGGCGCCAGAACTGCCCGTCTTCGCAGGCGCCTGAACTGCCCGATCTGCCCAACGGCGCCCGAACTGCCCCGTCTGCCCAACGGCGCTTAAGCCGACCATTCTATGCTGAGCCTGCAAAGCCATCCGTCTGCCACTTGAGCCTTCAGAGCCATCCGCAGACCAGGGCCGCTAGAGCCTTCACATCGAACCCAGGAGCCGCTAGAGCCTTCCGCCCAGACAGGATCAGCCCAGAGCCTTCCACTTCAGACAGGATCAGCCGGAGCCTTCCATGCAGACAGGATCAGCCCAGAGCCTTCACGCCAGACAGGATCCGGCCAGAGCCTTCCGCCAGACGAGATCAGCCAGAGCCTTCCGCCAGCCATGAGCAGCCAGAATCCGTCAGCCAAGCCATTAGCAGCCAGATCCGTCCAGCCAGCCATGAGCAGCCAGATCAAATCAGCCAGCCATGAGCGACCAAGATCCGTCCAGCCAGCCATGAGCAGCCAGATCAAGTCAATAGCCCGCGCAGCCAGTCGTCGGCCAGCCATGAGCAGCCAGATCCGTCAGCCAGCCATGAGCAGCCCGATCCATCAGCCAGCGCACGAGCAGCCAGATCCGTACAGCCAGCGCTGACAGCCGAATGCGTCAATTAACCGCGGGCAGCCAGATCAAATCAGCCAGCCGCGAGCAGCCAGATCCGCTGAGCCGTCCAGCCAGGATCGCCAGAGCCGTCAGGCGAGATCGCCAGGGCAGTCAGCCGGGATCCGCCCGAGCCGTCGGCAGGATCGCCAGAGCCGTCTGGCCAGGATCATGAAACCGTCCGGCCAGGATCGCCGGGCAAATCCCAGCCAGGATCGCCCAGAGCCGTCCAGCCAGGATCCGCCAGAGCCGTCCAGCCAGGATCCGCCAGAGCCGTCTAGCCAGGATGCCAGAGCCGTCAGCCAGGATCCGCCAGCCAGCCAGGATCCGCCCAGGCCAACCCGGCCAGGATCCATGTTCAGTCCGGTGCTGGGCCTGGTGCTGCCTCTTATCCTAGTGCTGGCCCTTTGTCGGTGCTAGCCCTTAGTCCCGGTGCTGCCTCTAATTCAGGTGGGTTAAATTGGAGGGTGGTCATTTGGAGGCTACGAGAGTGGAAGTGGTGACTATAGTGGGGTGAGTGGTGAAGCCGGAGCGGAGCGCCTCCAGCAACACACTGTCCCTCCCTATTGTGGGGTTGTGGGCCCTTGATGGGCGCAGTCCCAGCGCCTTTTTAGGGAACGCTGTCACACTCTGGCTCCCGGGTTTGTATTTTGAGTCAGGGTGTGTTCGTTTTGTTGGGTTTTGGGTAGGTTATGTTGGCATTTTATTAGGTGTGTTTGGTTTTGTTGGGTTTGATTAGTCGTGAGCTCCCAATCGGAGAGTAGCAGGTGTCAGCTGTCGGCTGGGTCATCTCTGATTGAACCATATTTAAACGTAATGTTTTTTCACCTTGTGTTTGTAGGTTTTTATTCCGTTGTCTGGATGTCAGCACGGTGGTGGACCATTCTTGATACACAAAGGAAACTGTTGAGTGTAGAAAAACCCAGCAATGTTGCAGTTCTTGACACACTCAAACCGAAATTAGCCTGGCACCTACTACCATACTCCGTTCAAAGGCTCTTAAATATTTTGTTTTGCTCATTTCACCCTCTGAATGGCACATATACAATCCATGTCTCAGGCAAAAAAAATCCTTCTTTAACCTGTCTCACTCCCCTTCATCTACACTGACTAGAGTGGTTTTAACGTGATACCTGGTCAGGTGACCCTGGACTCCTGGACCCAGTCTATGTCATGGAAAAGAAGCAGGTGTTCTAATGTTTGTACACTCATTTTGAGTAATTTTTGTTGTAGCAGGGGGGTCTTGGTTTATCACATGCTGGTGGTGAAGGGCTATAGGGTTCACCCATGTACCTAAGACTTTACTTATTCCTTTTAGCCATGAGTGGAGCAAATGGCCTAAAGAAAACCTAAAAGGAGATAGCTAAATACCTAAAAGATACTGATAGATAGTATTCCAGCTTTTCTTCGACCTTTCAACAGTCTCTGTGGTGGCGTGGAGACGGTGCGTGAGGGCCACCAGTCAGAGGTTCTGCTAAGCATCGCGGAAGCGAGTTTCCCGGACCGCTGCTTCACCTAGTGTTCAGTAGTCTTAGTGGCAACCTGGACCTGGTGGCAGACTCGGCGGATGAGGCCCAGTGCTGGATCAAAGGCATGAGGAAGCTGATCGGGAGCCACAAGAACATGGGCGGTGTAACTTGACCAGTATCCTTTCTGACAAGCTAAACCAATCCTTAATCAATCTAAATGTATTTACAAAGCCCTGTTTATATACAGTTGTCACAAAGTACTTCACAAGAGACCTGGCCAAATACGATACATAGTCCTGGCTAATTTGTTTAATAAAATTAAAAAGTGCATTATACATTTATAGCAGATAGTGATTTGAGATTCTCAGCTCTATAGGTTTGCTGGCGGTGGCGTTGCCTTGGCGGCTTGTTCCAGGTGGATCTGAATGGTTTTGAAGGCTGATAAGAACAACGGCAGAATGAACTTCGGGAGATCAGGGTCCTGCTGAAGATGATGAGCGTGGACATGAGCAAGACATCACGCTCACCAGCTGCTCATTGTGACCTGAGATCATCTTAATAAGGCCGTATATCTTTGGTCCTTGTACATTGCTGGTGTCTGTTGAGGCATGGTATTAAACAGGTTTTCTCTATCCCTCCCTATTGTTCCTTACTAAACCGCCACCTCTTTTGGAGTCCACTGACAAAGATGGTGCTCTTTCAGTTGCCCAAACTGAAAAGAGCCCTGAAGACCTTTCTCCATTTTGATTCACAGTGTGACAAGTCTCAGGCAGGAGCTCTGGAGGATGATGAGTTTGTCCTGTTCTACAAGATGCTGACCCAAGAGAGAGGGCGTTCTCAGGGTGTTCCAGGACTACTCTGGCGATGGACAGAAGCTGTCTCTGCGGGACCTGGAGGAGTTCACAGAGAGATGAACAACTAGAGGAGGTAGACGGGGTTCAGCAGCTGGCCATGGGGCTCGCAAAGCTCTGAGAACCCTCCGACACAGTGGGACCTCTGACACTGGCATGATTTGTGGCTATAGCTGACCAATCACAGCCTACTAATAAATCAGGTCAATAACCGTATCATCAGCTCAACATCGCCTTAAGCAGTTCTTATTGTTTCAACCAAGAACCAATATGTTTGACGAATATCATGATGGTTGTAATGAAAATATAAATATATAGTTTGAACTGATAGCAAAGTTTTCTTGTTTGTCTTTGTTTATTTGTGTTCCACAGCCCAGATGCAGGCCATGTCTATCGATGGTTTCCTGATATGCCTGGCGCGTCGGCTGAGGGCTCCATCTTTCACCCAAACAGCAGAGCCTGTACCAGGACACTGACCCAGCCCCTCAGCCACTCACTTCCATCCTCCTCCTTTCACAACACATACCTGATGGAGGACCAGCTTCGAGGACACAGCAGTGTCAAGGATGCCTCTGATGTGCTACACTCATGCCCAGTGAGGCTGATGGGAAGGCTTAGTAGGCTGTTCTTGAGAGGAATTTGATCCTTTGTTTTGGAAAATGATCAGTCTGTCTGAGATGATTTATGACACAACATTTTAGAAGACAGAATCTGAAAGTTAGTGTTCATCTCTGGGACAAAGTCCAAAAATCACAAACTTATTTCTTCTTCGTTGGGAAGAAGCTTTGAAGCGAGGCTGTCGGTGTGAAGTAGACTGTTGGAATTGGTCCCAATGGAGAGCCTATAAATTACCAAGGACCTGCCTCACCTCAAGATCCTCTTCAAAGATGTTGTGAGCAGCACTTGAAACTATGCCTTCAAGGTATTTATTTATTCATTAAAAACATGACGACAGAAATTAAACCTCTTTGTATGAATGTCTTTACAGGTATTCTCTGCAGTATCATGACAATAATGTTTGTTCAGTACAAGAATACAGGGTGTTTTTAGCTATTCCAGATCCAATCATTGTGAAGCATTTCATGGTCATTTACCCAGTGCAGTACTTTACACAGGAATCCATGAACTTGCAGTATCAAACACTCCTCCTCAGCACCTCAGTATATGTGTATGAGTCAGGAGGATCATTCCATCATGATATCCCAAAGCCACAGCCCTTTCAACGACTCTCACACAGTAAACCAGCATGACCTGCCTGTCAAAGACTTATCCTATTTTATGCCAAAACAGTCCTCCGTGCACTTGAGTTCACGTTGTGTGCCCAGGGTTTCCAGGGCCCTGGTCAAAAGTAGTGCTGTGGACAGTGCCATTTGGGGCCTTACACTAGTACAGTCAGCCCAGAATATAGTGGATAGACCATAGAGAGTGGTGGGGCATGCTCTCTGTCTGTCTGCAACTGAATGGCGGCTTGGGCTGCTCCATACGACCCCTGTCCTGTCACCTAAGTGGAGAAGCTGCTGGTGTATAGGGCATTATAGCAGGTATAGCCTTTCTCCACTAAATGATTATGTCCAGTGAATTATTCACTCCCCCCTTCCTCCTCCCAGGTGTCAGTGCAGTCATGCAATTACGAACCACTGCGGTGTTGGGCAACTTCGTGATCATGGCCCAACACCTCAACACCATCATGGCGACAGAAAGCTGCTGAAAAGCACCCTGGATGGAAAGATAGCCATCAGCTTTCCTTCTCCTGAGGTGAGGCCGGCACCAGGCGCAGTAGGCAGGTTATCTGCTCTGATCTGACTCTAATCCCGTCATGGCGGGGCAAATGGCTGATGGTGGTGGTGGTGGTGGTGATAGGACAGAATTGTACACAGTACGTACTAGAACGGACATTACTATTCCAATTCAAATTAGCGTTCTGCAATGTGTGGACCCGAGTGGCCATATTGAAGTGTACCATGTCAAATTGCCATGGTCTGAGAACTATTTTCCTACAGGAACATATTGCTGTGCTGCATCACCAGGCAGCCGTCACTGTAGAGGCAGAGCTTCCCAAACACAGTCCTGTGGCCCTTCCTGAGTGCACGTTTGGGTTTTGCCCAAGCACTACACAGCTGATTCAAATAATCAAAGCTGAGTTGGTTATTTGAATCAGCTGTGGCAATGCTAAAACAAAAAGCCAAAACGAGTTTATTGACTGAGTTTGGGAAACCTGCTCCTAGGCTACCTGTAAGCCTCAACAAAACACTTTAGGGTAGAGTCAGTGTACAGTCGTACATTATTAAACCAGTTTATCTTGTTGATAGAATGCCTCAAGAGAATTGTTGCCAATGCCAGTTAGAAGAGCACATTCATCAGAATTCACACAGAATGTCAGATTAAGTTTTATAATCACTGTTTCTCATGTAATATAAAGCTATAAAACAGATTGGCTGCCCAAAGTTCCTTGTTCAAAATCAAATGTATTCCAATACATTGCATGCAAATCAAAATAATAATGAATACTCATTTGAGATATGCAAATACTGAATATGTGTTGAAAGCAAAAATAAATAATGCATATATTTGACAGTTTTAACATGAAACCCAGATGAAGCTAAGAGCGGGGGCCCCAGGACAGGGTGGGAAACCCTGCTGTAGAGTGAGTGACCTGTGGTTCACCTTCACTCTCTGCCTTGCTAACTTTCTGTCAGTGCCTCCCAGGCCATATGATCTGTGCTGTAGCATGCAACACTGGCACCGTGAATTATTAAAAGCCACAATATTATTCCCTCCTGTCCATCCCTCAGCATTGAATAGAATATGATTGATTGTTCTCTCAGCCTTTCAACATTGTATTGGGCCTGACCTGCAGGTCCATGTAAGACAATGAATGCAAAAGACTCTACATGCCTGCATCTCAATGCAAAGACTGTAGTCTTTCTGTGCACTGATGTATATTTTTTCTGCCTCAGTGATTGTAGTATACTGTACCTGTCATCAAGTATGCAGGTGACTCTAAATATCTATTATGTTACATTATCAATATGCAATAGAGAGATAGGTTGAGAGAGGTGCAGTCGAGAGGTTCTGAAACATGCCCTTGTACGATATCCATTCCTGGTATTGAAACGACCATGGTTCACAACTGACAGAGTTGAAATTCTTCTAGGGAAAGAAGATCGGAGGTCTGGAGTCTGAACGGGCTGGTGGAGCTGGAGGACTCCCTGACAGGAGAGGGTGAGCGACAGCGAGGACGAGGCGGCTGACATCATTGAGGACAACCTCCACAGGCAGCCTCCGACGCACGGCCAAAGTAGGCTACTGGTGTCATGTGTGTGTGTCTGTGGGTAGGGGGTGTGGATGTGTGGGCGGGGGGTGTGAGGGCGTGTGCCTGTGTGCGTGATTGTGCATGCTTGTGACAATGACGAGGATAACCTCTGCAGTGACAGCCAAGGGTGGGCTGCTGATCCTCGGCCGGGCCTGTCGACCTCTTTCCACCCTTCCTGCATAACGTAGACGAGTCAGGAAGCAAGTGCAATTAGTGAGTTTAATGACGAAGAACACTGAACGATACAAAACAAGAAAAGCGTCTAAACATGGAAACATAAACAATATTACCTGGTGGGTGATAACAACAGAGTGCTATATAAAGGGAAGTAATCAGGAGGTAATGAAGTCCAGGTGTGCCTAATGAGGCACAGGTGTGCTGTTGGGATGGGTTGCCAGGACCGGTGGTTAGTAGGCGTCGAGCGCCGGAGAGAGGGAGCGGGAGTGGACGTGACACTTCCTCTAGAGTTCCACCTGCGAGGCGTATGTCTGTGTCTCTTGTCTAGGGTTGCAAAGATAGGGTATATTACTGGACACTTTCAAAGTTTAACAGTAAACTGCAGAATTTTGGTATCTTTCAAATGTTTTTATATGAAAATCTATCAAAAGAGATCCAACGGCCCTTTCAGGTGCTTCAGATTATCACAGGTGTCTGTAATTATCTTTGGCCTTCTGTGTGGACTATCACATGGAAATATAGGAAATAATTCAATAAGATGAGTTGCAGAGTTAATTGAAAATAATGCCATTGTTGAATAGATGCTTTTTCATTAATTACATTTAAAAAAAGTATTCAAGTATAAATTACCAAGATTACGATAGCTTGCCATAGATTTTCTGTTAATTTGCAAAATTACTGAGGATTCAGTGGCAGTAAATTGCAGTAGCTTTGCAACCTAGTCCTGTCACTAAACTCTGGGCCTGCCTGGATGTAGTCGTAGCATGTTTCCTGTCACTCCTTCTCAACTCCATCTCCCGCTCTCATATCCACTTAGCATAAGGCCAGTGTCCTCACTCCTCCATTGTCCCTCAATTCCCGTGGGAGGCGAATGTGTATAATCTTGATCTGCTACAGTTGTGTTGACAACCAAGTTATAACACTGTTATAGGACTGATACTGTCGGGTTGCATTCTCCTCTGACGCCATTTTTTATGAAAGACACATGGGGCTATAGCCAGGGACTAGACACCCAAGGACTCCTAACGCGCGGAGAGAGAGAGAGAGAGAGAGAGAGAGAGAGAGAGAGAGAGAGAGAGAGAGAGAGAGAGAGAGAGAGAGAGAGAGAGAGAGAGAGACCATTAACAGATGAGATGGAGTCCATTTTGCATCTGTAACAGTGATTCTCTATGTTTTATTAAAAGCATGAATTAGGAGAATGGCATACTAGGGTTGACATGGTTTGATCAATATGGTAATCAGGGGTAGAAGCCAGAAGTCTACAGGGCAGTAGGCTCCGTGCCCTTGGCCCGTTGTAACTGACTGATGACAGACTGTAGCTCAGAGTCTCTGTTTGTGTTCGGCTCGGATTAGCTTTCCTATAGAGGCAGCCCAGGTGTAACTAGGACTGGGAGACTTAAGTTGCATTGCTAATTAGATTGGCCTTGTGCCCCGCCTGCATACCTCAGCCTTACGGTCCTTGACTGATTGGCACTGGCAGACCTGTGGTTGGCTTCATAGTGAAGTATCACTTAACCCCATATTGGGGTTGTCTCAATCCTGCTGCTTTCACCCATGGCTAGCTACACTCCACTCCTCCTCTCGCGAACTTCTGAGTGCCGCGTTGCTCTTATCGCACAGCCTTGTCTATTGTCAAAACAAGGTTTTACTGGCAATATCCAATCCTCCTAGTGCATTTTTGTACAAGCCATTTGCCTAATTTATATGTAGTTGAATTGAATGTAGCCTAGTGAGTCCAACACTCCAATTTTCCCTGTGGATCAATAAAGTTTAATCAATTCAACTCTCTCCTTCTTTCCTCAGAAATCAAAACAGCGTCTGTCAAAGGAGCTGTCAGACTGCGTGGTTTACTGCAAGAGTGTCCACTTCAGCAGCTTCAAGCACTACCGCATCCACTCCAAGTTCTACGAGATCTCCTCCTTCACAGAGTCCAAAGCCCGCCGACATGAGAGAGGCAGGTGGGCTGAATCCCTACGGTAACTCATGACATCATCAGTCCGGCTCAACCACTCCTTTACTCACTCCAGGACAGTTTGTGTTGTTCTGTTTGGACCTCAAAACAGAAACCAAAAGTTGTTGATTTACTAAAAGTACTGTCTGATGAGTTAGATTTAGTCAATTATTCATTCAGAGGCAAGTGCCGAAACAGAAGCAGAATGACTAGGGGCACAGTGCTTTGTCTGTCTACTGTTCAATAGCATGGTTCCTCAGATCATCTCATGTATGGTTAACTGCCTGTCTCTTCCAGGGGAAGGATTTGGCCATCACAATGCCAAGGCAGCTGACCAGGTTATCCCAGTGGCCTCAGAACAGACTCCTCCAACCCCAGCCCCACAGGAGATGTGGAACACAGGGACTCAAATAGGTGAAGGGCGTTTGCAGGATGTTCTAAAAGCATGACACAATGGATTAAACAAAGATCAATTTTCAATTTACAAACATGACTTTGTAGAGCGAGTTAAGCTTATTCTTCTGTTCATTAGGATCGGTTGGTTCATTTCTCTGTTTTCCTTGTTTCTCAGTTAGGGTCCAGATTTTCAGGCGGCGGGGTTGAGATGGACCTCAACGATGGACTGTTCAGTCAAAATGGCCGCTGTGGCTACGTCCTCAAACTGACTTCATGAGGATGTCCAGAAGTGGAAGTTCGATCCTGAGTTCCACAGAGCCGGAATGACTACCAACCACTCAGTCTCTGCATTCAGGTACAAATAACAAACTGAGACCTACCTAAGACACAACCTGAACTACAGAAACCAAGCGGAATGCTAACTTACCTATCTGACCTCAAGCTCTCTCATTGTGTGTGTGTATATGTTGTGTGTGTTTTCAAGGTGATCCAGTGGACAGCAGCTTCCCCAGTGAACATCAGGAGAGCTCTGTTGTGGACCCGTTTGTGAGTGGAGATTCATGGAGTTCCTCTAGACCAGGCCAAACAGAGACCAGATACATAGACAACAATGAGTACTATACACACCACATTAAATCCCAATCACATAAATGATAATGTGACTTTTACAGTAATGTTGATACAAAAAAGCAGTATATTGATATTATTCTATTCTATTTTATATATTAATGGATTGTGTTTGTTCCGAGGTTCAATCCGGTGTGGTATGACACTTTGCGGTTCAACATTCATGCGCCTGAGCTGGCCCTGGTGCGCTGTGGTGGAGGACTACGACAAGGCGTCAAGGAATGATTTTGTCGGACAGTATACCTTGCCTTTCTCATGTATTCAGCAGGTAAGGCTCATCCGCATGTATTCTGCCTCTGTATTTAAGCATTCTCATTAAATAACCTCTAATATGACAGTAATATGTAATAAGATGGGATCAATGACCTAATCGGCTGTTTTACTCTCTTTTCAGGATAAAATCACATCCACCTCCTGTCTAAGGATGGCACCAGTATTCCTCCACTCATATTTGTACATGTTAGAATCCCACTAACCTTGTATGAGCTGAACATTAGAATTCCAGTCGCTGCTTACCTCTCTGGCATTTACAAGACTTATGTAGATGGAACAACTGGAAGGTGGAAGACACTGAAGGTGGAAGACGGGACTAAAAGAGAACAAACCATCATAGTATTACTAGACCCAGTTTTGGACATTCAGAGCTAGTTTCACAAACTATGCAATGAATACTTCCTGTAACTACTTCCTCAAGCCGTATGTAATGTTGTGCTTTCAAGGTGATAGCTAAAACTAAGCCAAATGTTTTTTGTAGGTATTAATGTACTTTTAGAAAGTATGATTATGATTTGTGTGCTTTTCACTTGTGATCTAGATTTCTATATTTATAGTGTGTATTCCCAATTGGATGTATTACTGAAGAACTGGCTCTGGGATGATTCTGCTTTTCCAACTCTTTCATCAAATGCTAGTCAACTTTACACAGCTGTTGTAGAGATTATTTTGTTTTGTTGCAATGATATGTAGTGGATAAATGTACCACCACTGGTCAGTAATAACACATTTCAACATAATTTCAGTCAGTCTTCTTATACCACACCACAGTATTTTTTATGAACCAAGCTCCTCAGAACGTAACATTGGTGAGGCTGTTTTGGTTAGAGTTGCTTAGCCTGATGTAGCCTGGGCTTACTGTAGGACCCATTTCCTTCCTAATTTGCCTATTGGCAAGTTTGGTTTAAAATGGGTCATGATGCCCAATTTAAACTAATATATTCCATTCCTCACCTCTCTCACTCATATTATCATTTCCATGAACAATATTCTAGACAATCCCTTTGAAGTATAAAAAGCAATTATAGAGGAGCGCCAAAATGTCTCAACTTTTGTCATCTGTTTGGATCATTTGATAGAAGATGTATATGTTGCTGCTGGGTTAATAGTTGTATATTTTTTGTTCACACTGTGTGTTCGTGATGTATAGCAGGGTCTACAACCCTGTTCAGGAGAAACTACCCTACAGATTTTCCTCCAACCCCAGTTGTAACTAACATTAGCTTTATGAACCAGCTAATTATTAGAATCAGGTGCTAGATTGGGGTTGGGTGAAAGCCTACATGACAATGTCTCCAGGAGCTGAGGTTGTAGGGCTTGATGTATAGCCTATTGTATTGTGTTATAGCATATCTATTAACTCTTTGTACTATTGTTCAATTCAGACTTCATAGACCTGTATTATTTGTTTATGTATTTAGCTATTTATGCATGTACTACAGTAGTTAGTTATTTGCCATATCCATTTGCAAATAAAGATAGTTTTAATTTATCTAAAGAGTTCAGCAACTGGTAGATTACCTCATGGATGTATATATACAAAGATAAAGTACATATGACATTTTATCATCTTAATAATTTAGATATGCATCTGACTTTTTTGCACCCATTTTGTTTTATTGTAGGCATATTTTTTTGCCCACTCCATCAGTCACTGCGGGACTTTGTTGGGAAGGGCGGAACTATAGTTTGTAAAAAAATTGTTTCCCCCGGTCACATATCACAGAGACGCACATTTTCTTGTTGTCGATTTTTTTACATTGTTAGCTAGCTCGAGCATAGATGTGGCTTCGGAGACAGATTTTATCTTTATTTAACTCCAGTAACTTAAAGGCAGTATGGTTGGAAAGGTGTGGGTCATAGCTTCATCAGGCTGCGGACAAGCTTGACAGGTCTGCCGTCCGGTGGCGTAAGATCCACAGATTTAGAAAAGGCACCGATTCCTGTGATTCCAAGTGGTTCATTCATCTTCGATGTAAACAAGACAAACAATGCACAGCTGCACATAAAGAAGGATGAAAACATGAAGGTATTTTATCAACATACATAATTTAACGTTCGCTTGCCAAATGCGTCTATTTTAAAAAATGCGTCTATTTTTAAATTATTTTAGATAGTTTTAGCTAACGTTATAGCCTAATATTGTTAGAACAGTTAGCTGTAGCTAACGGTTGGCTATTTCACTAGCTAGCTAGGTCATAATTTGTACATTTCCTTGGGACCACCCTAGCTGGCCATAGAAATTACTATTAGTATGACGTTTTTTTTATTATATTTATGTATTTGGGTGTCAATGTGGATGTTCTCTTCCAACAGACCCCACTGAGTTCCTTTCCGTGGAATCTTTGCTGGCACACCCGTCAGACCTGAAGCCCTCGTGCAAACTCTTAGGATTTGAGAAGAACCATCCAATGACACTGTTACACCTGCACAGAAAGGTAAAGACACTTTGATTGTCAACCAAATTGTTAGCTAGTTAATCCATTGAAATCTGCACGAGAGTATTTGTCTGTGTCTCAATAGCGAATCATATTCTTCCTTCAAGTATATACATTTCATTTTCAATGACGTTTTAGCTCCTCAAGAGCTTGTCCTGGAATGTGTTTATTTACAGCAGCATCAACCAGGCACATAGTATTTTTCTTTACATTCTATATTCTCTCCTTAAAGAGGGCAGAGAATACAAAATAATCACTCGACAGCAAGTGACTTGTGATGTGATGATGGCAACAGTCTATACAGTATATTGCTTACCATTGATATAAAAGGTGTAATGAAGAAAGTAACTGATAATAATATGCCATTTTGTAGGCACTTTTATCCGGCGACTTAGACAATTTTACGTAGCAAAGTGGTCCGTGGATGACAACTATAGATAAGAGACTAACCATCCAGAATTATTAATTATATGAACTTATTGGAGACTCTATTTCATTTACGTATTCAAGCTGACATGTTTTTTAACATATATTGTTCCATTGATGTTTACATATTGCTGCATGTAGCCGCCTACCTCTTCCCTCTTGTGACCTAGGCTCTTTTGAATAAGCTGGAACCCCAAAGTCAGTCAGTCAGAGCAGCTGCTGCGGTGGCAGAGCTGCAGCAAAAAGCCCATCTTCCTTGTTAGACAACAGAGGACTGGTTCTTGTTGTAGCCTCTCTGCAGCATAAATAGTTCAAATCAAGGTTCAGTTCAGCTGCCTAGCTCCCCTGCATCAGTGTTCCTCCCTTATTAGATGAGTCGTGGCACCACTGACGCACAGAAAGAAGGCTGAGTGCTGCAGGGTGTAGTTCTCTTGGTAGAATTGCTGCCCGCTGCAGACCCATGGAAGTATTGGATGGTCCTGTCCCTTGTGTTGTGCAGTGTAACAGTGATGATGTTGATATACAGTGTGTAGTAGTCTGCCCAGGCTCTTTGTTAGAAAGACTGTTGAGAGATTTGTGGTGGCACTTTTACTGTTTGGATTTCTCATCAAGGTTGTTCCAATGTCTTGTTGTCTCTTGCTTGTTTAGGCTTTTGTCTGTAATGCATGGTGGGAAGGGTGTTCCAGGGGTGCCAGGTCCTGGCTGGCTCAATCTCTGCAGATGGTGTCTGACTGTTCCCTGTGGCTAGTGAGCAAGGATTTAAATGGCTTCAGTTTCTGCATTACCCCCCTGTTTCTTTCTCTTGTTTCTCTCATACTCACGCGCTTGCAGACCGCGCTTTTCACACACACACACTGCTAGCCAGTACTCACTCAGCCTTTTTTCGCATCGTTGGATGTGTGTGATCTATGTATAGCTATATTTAGCTGTTTTATTGATTAGGCTAGCCAATTAAAGCAAGTGCTTTCCTAGCTGCTGACAAATTTATGAGATAAAAAAAAGTCAGGGCAATGAGGATGCAGTCTTCCATCTGTTGCCATGGTGAAATGTTTGTGGTGTGCTCTTGTTTTGCCAAAACAGTGTCTGTAGACACAATTATATTACCTTCCTTGTGAAATGGTAGCTAGGTTTTGAAGGCAAAGTATAATTTGACAGTGGGTGTTAGTGGAAAAATAAAATTGAAGAGGTATAAGGAAAAGTTTAATAAGAATGCTCTTTTTAATTTCTGTCCATGGAAATGGTATGAATTGGTTTGCCATCTCATCAGAGCACCAGCAATGATAAACATGAGAGAGAAAGAAATAAGCAGACAGACATTGAGAGCTGTAGGCTCTTCTAGCTGTGAAAGCTGCTGTGATTAAAAGCACTGCTCGCTTCTCACATTCACAATGAGGAACGGAAGGGGACAGGCGTTATAGAAAACCAATTATTTTTAGTCTACAGCTTATCATTTCAGCTAAAGCGCTGTCGTTGTAGTATTAATAGGGCATTTCACCGGAAGGATCCCAAATTCACTTCTACCGACTCCTCCATTCATATTACATTTTGGCTCGTTCTTCTTTGGTTAGATCGCCGTGGGCACCCTATCCTCGACGTTGTCTGTCTGTCTGCCCACAGTGATTAAAGCCCTCTGGTTTCTGTTCAGGCATCTATCCAGCTAGCCACTCTACTTCGCTATACTTTTAATTATAAAATACTCTGTTCTCTCTAACTCTGTCAGAGCAGAAAGCAGCAAGCAAATGCTGTATGTCATATCCTTTCATCCGTTGCCTGTTGTAAGCCCCCCTGAAAGTACATATCAACAGATAAAAACTCTTATCGGCCACATTTAATTAGATTGATTTAATGAATATTGTATGCACACTTACTGTTGGTGCTTGGCATATTCGTTGGCAGCAAATGCGCTTTGTATGTACATGTGGCTGCTTGCCTTTTGGCTACATCATTTCCCATTCTCCTGACTGAATATCAGTCTGCAGTTTATTTCTATTAGGCCTATTCAATTTGCCTTAGTTCATAGTCTTCACCAGGGTTCTCGCTGACCTTTTACAAGGAGCAAGTGTTAAACAATTTAAGAGCACAATTAAGCTTATTTAAGGTAACAAGCTGTTTTTTTTGTAGTAATGGTGCAAGCATGAGATCAGGAATCTGCGCTCGGTGTATTCTCCATGGCTGCGAGTAAAAAGTGGTAATCATTGCAATTATCATTTTTTATTATTACAGTGCTTTGGCAAATATTTAGTAGCATATGCGAGTAAAATGGATTTGCACTGTAGATCCCTGTTCACTAGCATGTGTTCTGTTCTACGTTCGTCTTGAACAGAAAAGTCTGCGTTTCAAAGAGCAGACCTCACTTACTGCCCATGCCACGGCGCAATGTTAAAAGTGATGACTGCGGCAGTTGATCGTTCAGTGACCACCTGCTTTGACAAAGAGCACCCTCTGCACTTTAATAGTGGGTATCAGTATCTGAGCCGGGACCAAACAAAACCACCTCTTGCGTCTTGTTATCCAGCTCCCGAAGGCACTACCCCTCCTCCTCACCCTTCCTGTCCTCCACCTAACAGAGAGCTGCATATCCAATTATACCAGAGAAAAGGGGAAAGCGGAGAGGCTAAGCGAGACAAACCAAGCAGGAAAGGAAATATGGAATTCTCCCAACCACTCATAATAAAGCTAATCAAGTTTCAAGGTTTTGTGATGTGCACTAGTACAGTGAAATGCCTGCTTATCTAATCACTGCTATCTATTTCACTGTGTGCTGAGGGCAATACTCTCTGGGGGTACAGGACCAGGAGGTGGTAAGTGAGCTCTCTCCCCACCACAAACAGCCCCAGGTCGGGTTTGGGTTTAACCCATCAGCAGTCCAGGACCAGGGCTGTCAGGAGGTGAGGGATGCAGCAGGAGTAGAGATGACTATCTGGCAGCCTCTGCTGCTACAGCAGAACCACACATTTATTTATTGACACTGTGGTGGCAGATTAAAAGATTGGACCAGGCAGGAAGGAGCTGCCCTCTGCAGGCCAAAGGTGGTGTGTTTTTTGCAGCTGGAAGAGCTGTATCTGAGCACTTTGCATTAAAGATGCACGGAGAAATGAAAAGAGATCGATGAAAATACTTTCGCTTGGTTGGATAGTTAATTTTTTATGCCACCACGTTTTGGGTTGAAATAAACTCTGTGATAGTGACTGGTTTGGCTATAGGATTAGAGATGACACATTTTCTGCAAGGATTTATTGATCGGCGTGATACATCCTGGGGTAAAGAGTGACCCTGATTTGTGATGTGAGGCGAGAGCCTGACCTGTCTATTGCCATGGCAGCAACAGCAGTGAGGGTGGCTGGGAATTGGTCGGTCATCCTGTCAGTGAGGAAGATGATCGGCAACATCAATGAATCTAGTTGTGGTTGGTGTGGCTCAGTTGTTTAGAGCATGGCGTTTGCTATGCCCGATGATCATGAGTTCGATTCCGCTTGGGCGCCCATATGGAAAATATATGCAAACATTACATTTACATTTTAGTCATTTAGCAGACCACTCTTATTCAGAGCGACTTACAGTTAGTGAGTGCATACATTTTCTATGCTGATGTACTTTACAAATGCCAATATCGTCAAATGACTTGGATGAGACTTGAATGTGACAACAGTGCAAGGAAACCAAACCAAAGCATGTTGTTGTCGCCCATTGTCCATAGACTGGCTTACAGGGTAAGGAAACCAATGTCATAGTAATTTGGGTGAACTAACTGGCCAAGAAATACACCCATGCATACATCTCATCTCCACTCAACAGAACCAGATCTACCTCAGAAGACTATTTCTCATCTCCACTCAACAGAGACAGATCTCTGCGGTTTGTCAAATTCATCGGCTTCTTTTCCTACATCAGTCAAAGCCAAAACGGAGCATTACAGTATTCAAAATGCTTGCAGGATTGCATTATATCAAAGAACCTTTTCAAAAATCATTAGAAAAGTAAAATCGATAAGTCAATAATTAGAGTACATTATAATTATCAGTGATAAGAGTAACAGGGACTTCATAAGACTTTCTAAAGCTCCTTTCCTGTCCAGATAGAGAAAACATGGTGTTTTATCATAGTCACATAATGAAAGGTGTCAGGCCAACATATTGGGAGGTCCTCCTCAACTGAGAATCAGTTCATACTTGTTTAGGGCCTAAATTAAATATGGACTGCAATATTATGACTAAGTCACGGAGATAAAAGCATCTGCTAAATGGCATATATACAGTATATGATGTTAGTTGGAGTCAGTGTCACACTTTGTCTAACGAAGTAGTAGTGATGGGGGAAATCGGTAAAGTTTATATCGTGTGTGTGTATATTATTTTGGACGATATTCTATCGATGCTTTGTCTCACAGGTATCGGTTTATGAAAACTGTTTGCTAGGTAGCGTTACCCACATGAGAAAATACTATAGTACACTATGGTATAAATACTGTAGGATTACTACATTTATATACTACAGTAATCACTGTAGTGGTTTTGTGGACTTTACTGTGAGTATTTACTATAGTGTTTTTGTTTCAATATCTTTGACATAATACCACTTCTTTCTCCTTGAGGACACCAACTAGACAAAATACTAAAATAGCACATTTTCCATAAACTATAAATGTAGTTAGGACTGTGGTCTGAATGGATAGTTCAGAGCTTCTGCTCTTTATAACCTGTAGAGAACACAACATATGGTCTATACTTGGCATGTATAGGTTTCTCACTCATGGTGCACGATAATTGGGATGACGGAGGGAGGGAATAGGTAGGTTATATGCAAATGAAATACTGTAGTAGTATTACTATAGTTAAAGTGTAGTGTGTTTGCGGATACTACTGTAGTATTTACTATGGTATTCTACAGTATACTACACAATGGCACTTAAACCTAATTGCTCCTGTAAGTACGCTCTGGATAAGAGCCATAGTGTGAAATGGCCCATTAGAAATTAGCAGGTATGCTTTTGTGTGCTTATCAATGCACAAGTCCCTTTCCACACTTTTGTCGATAAAGCAATTTTTTTTATTAAGTCATACTGGAGTTTTACTACGCGTGAAGTTTCAAATTCATCCTGTCATTACTAAATGTGTTGTGTGATATGTATTTGAAAATGACTGTTTTTTTTAACACTAACATTTGATTAATAAAATATTTAATCAGTCGTCTTCTTATGAATGAAGGGATGATGATGCGCTCTTTCTGCGAGAGAGGAATCAAATTTGATTGAGTCCTCAACTCCTGGCTCCAACACTTCATTCAGGGAAAGTGGAGTTAGCCTGCCTCAGAGCAGGTTAGTTCTGAAGGATTCGTTGCCATAGAAATGTACCTGGCTAAAAGGTGACCCACTTTCATGTCACCGGTGGCTGGTTGGGGCTATCGATTGAACTCGAGTTGGCCAGGATTAGCTCGCTAACTCCTCTATCGTTCGTAGTACACAACTCTGATCTCTTTGTGAACCAGTTGCTGCTGTTGTCTAAGGATGAGCTCTGGTTAGGATCCATCAATATTTGCTTCCCGGGTAAAGTAATGAGAGTAGACTACAATTGTCACTGTACCGATCAATACACTTACATAACTGCTGCTCGCAAGGCCCAATGGTTTTATCCCGTTTACTCATCAACCGTGCTGTGGTCATTGAAATGACTGGTGTTCTTGTTGTTGGCTGGCTGTTGTTTAACCTTTCAACCTTGTGGCTGCAGGACGGAGATCGATAAGGGACAGAGTTAAAAGCAGACCGTGCAGCCTTTGCTCACCCACCATGAGCACTTTTTAACCATGTTAGCTAAAGCATTACTCAGAAATGGATGACATTACTTCAATTTAGATTATTTGTCAAAGTTAATCATTACCCTGGCATAATTTCAAATTTAAATACTATTGTGAAAGGTATTATTGGACAGTCCATACCAATGTTAGGGTTAGAAATTTCAATTCAGGGTACCCCACTGAAAACCCAATTCTAATTATTTCCAATGCTTTTGATTTGAGAAAATTTGGAATCGGAGTACTTTCTGAATTGAGGCTGAATGAGCTAACCCTGGTCTTATAATACGTTTGTTTTATAAAGAGAGAAGCTGTAGGATGTTTTTAATAGCAGTGGATAGGCGAGGAGGTGGCAGAGAATGAAACACAAACACTATGAATTCCTAATGTGACTGACTCCCACCGTCCCACTGACAGTTTCATTGCCGCAGAATGATATTAGCTACCACCCACTGCTTGGACATCCCTGCCAGCTCTCTGCCAACCGCTGCCCACTCCTCTCCTCCTTTCATTTTTCCTTCCTGCTATCATTAGTGGAGAGTCATTTCCCAAAATGTAGGCTGAAGATGATTTGCAGCACAGTGTGGGCGACTGTATTGTATTATCATAACTTGATTGTGGTTCTTTCCTGCCTTTCCTCCTCACTTTTCTTGATAAGTCATATCCATTTCTAACACATTACAGTACCTATTCAAATACATTCTACAAGGCATTTAGATTCCAGAGATAGGCAGGCACAGTACAGATGATCAATAATATTTAGGTGGGATCTTATATTTGTCCTATTTCACACATAAAAGTGTGTATTGTACAGTTTTGTGAATTGGACATTTTTGGTGTTTTGTATATCAGGAACTCCCCTGAGACCCTCCTGAGTGGGGTCACAGCCAGTAACGTAGTAGCTACACTCCCAGCAGTACAGTGATTAGGACCCCAAGGCCAATTCCAGCACACGCACATGTGTTTTTAATATCTGTCTGTTGTACCCGTGTCTGTTTTTTAAAATGCAACATAGGGGACAGTGTTTTCAAAGCTTACATTTCAACTGGAAGTACCTTAAAGCTAGAATCCTTAGTATCTAATTTAACACTAATGATAGATGCTACATCTAGAATGTCATGAAGTAATATTGATGGTGTAATGTATTTTATCTTTCCAAAGCCTGGATGAATAGGTCTAGTTATTGATCCATCATCAGGGTTAATGTCATTTGCAGACAAAAAAAACATCTATCAAACTAGGCGTCCTTGTTCAGTTTGACAGAATAACAGTATCACTGAATAGGCAGCCACAAAAGGTGCAAGATCCTCTGAAAATGAGGTCCCAGGTTACAATGTAGCCTGTTCAGAAGAAAATCAATTGTGGCACTGTGTGTTGACATAAGAGAGATGAGAGGAAAAGTCCCTACTAGGATGCTTGTACAGGCGGTGTGACGTTTGGGTCCCATTGAGTTCCACTTTAACCTTCTCTCAGGGCATGCCAGTCAGGACCTTGCATTGCTAATTTAAAGCTTGGTCCATCAGTAGACTCTACTAGCTGTATATAAGGCCAGGCTGCAACACGGACACTTCGGCTTTCCCCCAAAGTCATGGAGCAGCGCGTCGATCCTGTTTCTCTCGACGCCGTCAACAGAGGTGAAATCACGGTGATGGCTTTTTTAAAAACACACCACAAAAATACTGTCACATGTTTTTGTGTAAAAAAAAAAAAAAAAAAAAAAGCAGTTCTTTTCTTTACCAACTCCATCTCATTTTCTCTCTCTAAATGTATTCGTTTTCCGAGACACTCCAGTGATATGGTTGACGTGACAATAAGCATACTGTACAGCATCTGTCATTTGTGCTACAGGAAGCAACTGTCTGTGTGATAACCTCTGCTCTTATACGCCCAGTGTCAGTGATAACTCTTTCTTTGTCAGGAAGGGCAGAGATGGGAACAAATGCTCACACACACACACACATCACAACCACACCCCCTAGGGCTACCTATACACAGGGGCCTCAACGCAGTTGTCCCAATTACTAAAAACATTCCATCCCAGGACAGGATGTTTTTTCTAAAGAGGAAAATAGCTAGATATATTAAGAGTGAGTGTTTTCTATTTCTCAACCCCCTCCCTCTGACTGTATCTCTCCTCTGTCTCCATGCCTTTGAACCGGGAAAGACAAGCCACATGTCCCTGATCTAGCCATATCTTCTTCTGGCGCTCACAGCTTTTCTGTGATTACTTTCTCTCTTTTGGGCTTACATTTTCAGCCATGGTTTGTTTTATTACAGGCTTTTATTTTTCCTTAATAAAGTCAAGCTCTAAGCTGAGAGATTTCCATTTCTATACCCCAAACTCAAATCTGTTATTATGATTCTATTCAACTGTGAATTCTTTGCTTTGCAAAGGGAAAATGTAACTGGTTCCAATTATCTTGTGGATTAAAAATTAGGCACATTTCAATTTCCAAAGCATTATAAAAGTCGTCACTCCTTCCTTTATCGTTGATTTAATTGCTTTGAATGTTGATTAATTGAATTGCTTTGAATGGTGATGAATTGAATTGCTTTGAATGGTGATAGATTGAATTGCTTTTAATGTTGATGAACTGAAATGCTTTTAGTATTGATGAACTGAATTGCTTTGAATGTTATGTTCTATTGTTGATTACCTCTTTACATGGTGTAGCTTCTCCTCTTGGGTATGTTTTCTCTACTGAATGTGAAGTGCCATGTAACATTGTGGATGCACTGTCTGTCTGTCTGTCTATTTCACAGCCCCTGGGCGAAGAAACAGCAGATGAAGAAAAGAAGAAGATGAAGGAGAGGAGAGACCGGTGGCTTAACAGTGAGTATTGTCATAACTTAACATCGATCCGACTCCTTACTGTTTCTATGAAGGAGACCCTCCTATTTGGCTGGTCTGCCCGTGCCGACACCTTTCCCTGTCAGAGGAATAAGGCACCCTCACCAGAGGGCCTGTCGGGAACTTTATTGGCAGGAACATATGTGATGAATGTGGTTCTGTACAAAGAGAGATGATGAATGAATATACTGTACATAATAAACATATCACTTGATAATGAATGGCTAAGCAGATACAAGAGCAATAATAATATGGACTGTATAGTGATATTGGCACTTTAGTGATAATGGCACTTCTTCTGCCCACACCATTCACATGTCCACTTAAGAGAGACTGAAGAGGCTCACAAGAGCAGAGCAAGAGGACTGTTTCTGCAGCTCTAGCAACCACCAGACCCTAGCAAGCGATCAGTGGCCTGGTCACTGGGAGTCATTGGGAGATTGAGGAGCGGTTGCCAGGCCCCTAATCTCTCTGGCACTGTTGGGGGATGGGTGGAGTGACCTTCATTAGGTGTTAAGACTCACAGGCAGGGGACTCTGTAACAAATCACCATTTTATTTGTCACATAGCCGTAAACAACAGAGTGTAGACTAACAGTGAAATGCCTACTTATGGGCCCTTCCAGCAATGCAAAGTAATAATAATTTGAAATAGTATTTAAAATTTTGAAATTAAAAAAATAACACAAGGAATAAATTGCAATGAGTAGCGATAACTTGGCTATATACACGGGAGTAGCAGTACCCAGTCGATGTGCGGGTGCGAGGTAATTGAGGTAGATATGTACATATAGGCAGGGATAAAGTGACTAGGCAACAGGATAGATAATAAACAGTAACAGCTTATGTGATGAGTCAAAATGGTGCAAAGGAGTCAATGCAGATATTCGGGTAGCAATTGGTTAACTATTTAACTAACTGTTACTTGGTCATGGCTTGGGGGTAGAAACTGTTCCAGGGGTCCTGTTAGTTTTCCAGACTTAGTGCATGTCCCGGTACTGCTTGCTGTGCGGTAGCAGAGAATAGTCTATGACATGGGTAACTGGAGTCTTAATCTTCACGTTTTTACCTTTCGGCACTCCTAACCATGACATTGGTATTTCTCTCCTAAAAGCGTTTGAATTTATCATGTTTAGGATTTAGCCTTTTGTGTTCCAAAAATCATATGTTTGAAAGGCAATATATAGATGCCTTTAGGACATAACAGCATTAGCTTGGTGCAATGAGAGCCCCATCCCCACTGATCTCTACTGAGAAGCTGAGGTTTCTGCGCTTCGACAGCCCAGCCCGGGACAGAGCTAGCTGTCTATGTAATTACAAGCCCTTTTAAAGCTACAGTCTGGCATTTGTTATTCAGCAAAACAGCAACCCTCTGAAATGACCATTGAACAAGATTCCCAGGAATCCAAGGTGCATGTAACACCACCACCTATTCTTCTATAATTGTGATCACTGAGTAACCCAATCTGCTGATCAATCAATTCTCTATGTAACACAAGATGTCTCCTCTATGCATATCATTAGGAGCTAATGGTCCCTTTTGACTCCATCTGAAATTAGAGACAGGCTATGAGCCTCAGACTTCTGCAGTTTTCAGGAAATGAACAAGGAGTCAGAAGAAAGAAAAATCTGATAATTGCTTTTCTGTCATAGACCAACTGTATTCCAGGAAAAGGCAGGGCTGTCTGTATCTGCAGTGTGGCGTCCTCTGGATCTCTACTGATGAGGATGTGCAAAACATGTGTTAACTAATAAGGATTATTATTAAGACTGTATATTCTGAAGGTAAATTTAATTAACGATGTGTTTCTTAATTTAGATGAAATAAGAGATAGGACAATTCAATCAAAGCCGCACATTGCATGAGTATCTATCTACAGTTCTGCACAATCTGGACACAGCCTGAGATTGCTTGAAATGACTTAAAGGCGGTGAATAATTTTCAGCAGACATTTTTATAACTTCAACACATCCTGTCTATGATCTGATCGTATCCATAAAGTTAGAATTATTTACGCTTGAGCCATAAAGTTTAATGCACCTCAATTTTCACCTGTTCACGAACTGGACGTCTGTACCACTGATGACATCTGGTTTGAATATTCCTCCTTGGCTCTGATCACCGTATTTATTAAAGTCTGTGGTGATGTAGGATTTAGTGTTTTGCCGCTGATATGGTCACAGTCAATTACATGGACAACTCTGCACATAACAAACCATATGGCTCATAGTCATCATAACTCATGGCTGAAATGGATGGGATCAACAGCACTCTGAGTGGAGACCAAGAAGCCCAAACCACCATGCTTTTAACCATTTTTGAATGAAGGACATATTTTTTAAATCTGAAGAACGAGAGATTCTATTCATACACTGAGCAAAAAAATTAAGGGGACATTTAAACAACACATCCTAGATCTGAATGAATGAAATAATCTTATTAAATACTTTTTCTTTACATAGTTGAATGTGCTGACAACAAAATCACACAAAAATCATCAATGGAAATCAAATTTATCAACCCATGAGTCTGGATTTGGAGTCACCCTCAAAATTAAAGTGGAAAAGCCACACTACAGGCTGATCCAACTTTGATGTAATGTCCTTAAAACAGAGTCAAAATGAGGCTCAATAGTGTGTACTTGGCCTCCACGTGCCTGTATGACCTCCCTACAACGCCTGGGCATGCTCCTGATGAGGTGGCGGATGAGTCTCCTGAGGGATCTCCTCCCAGACCTGGACTAAAGCATCTGCCAACTCCTGGACAGTCTGTGGTGCAACATGGCGCGAGACATGATGTCCCAGATGTGCTCAATTGGATTCAGGTCTGGGAGGCAGGCGGAGCCAGTCCATAGCATCAATGCCTTTCTCTTGCCACAGAAACTGCTGACACACTCCAGCCACATGAGGTCTAGCATTGTCTTGCATTAGGAGGAACCCAGAGACCCAGCAGCACCCAGCATATGGTCTCACAAGGGGTCTGAGGATCTCATCTCAGTACCTAATGGCAGTCAGGCTACCTCCCAAGCCGAGGCACATGTGGAGGGCTGTCGCGCCCCAAAGAAATGACACCCCACACCATGACTGACCGCCAAACCCGGTCATGCTGGAGATGGTGCAGGCAGCAGAAACGTTCTCACAGCAGGCGTCTCCAGACTCTGTCACGTCTGTCACATGTGCTCAGTGTAGACGGCTTTCATCTGTGAAGAGCACAGGGCGCCAGTGGCGAATTTGCCAATCTTAGTGTTCTCTGGCAAATACCAGACGTCCTGCACGGTGTTGGGCTATATGGCACAACCCCCACCTGTGGGCGTTGGGCCCTCATACCCTCATGGAGTCTGTTTTCTGACGGTTTGAGCAGACACATGCACATTTTGTGGCCTGCTGGAGGTCATTTTGCAGGGGCTCTGTAGTCTTTCCTCCTGCTCCTCCTTGTACAAGGCGGTAGCGGTCCTGCTGTTGGTTGTTGCCCTCCCTCGGCCTCCTCCCACGTCTCTGATGTGGCCTGTCTCCTGGTAGCGCCTCCATGCTCTGGACACTTCGTGACAGACACAGCAAACCTTCTTGTCACAGCTCGCATTGATGTGCCATCCTGGATGAGTTGCACTACACCTGAGCCACTTGTGTGGGTTGTAGACTCCGTCTCATGCTACCACTAGGTGAAAGCACCGCCAGCATTTTAAAGTGACCAAAACATCAGCCAGGAAGCATAGGAACTGAGAAGTGGTCTGTGGTCACCACCTGCAGAACCACTTCTTTATTGGGGTGTCTTGCTAATTGCCTATAATTTCCACCTGTTGTCTATTCCATTTTGCACAACAGCATGTGTGAAATGTATTGTCAATCAGTGTTTGCTTCCTAAGTGGACAGTTTTGATTTCACAGAAGTGTGATTGACTTGGAGTTACATTGTGTTGTTTAAGTGTTCCCTTTATTTTTGAGCAGTGTACATTACATTTACTATACAATAGTATGTGGACATCCTTCAAATTAGTGGATTTGGCTATTTCAGCCACACCGTTGCTGACAGGTGTATAAAATCGAGCACACAGCCATACAATCTCCATAGATAAACATTGGCAGTAGAATGGAGTTACTGAAGAGCTCCAGTGACTTTCAACATGGGTCCGTCATAGGATGCCACCTTTCCAACAAATCAGTTAAGTAAAATTTCTGCCCTGCTAGAACTGCCGGTCAACTGTAAATGCTGTTATATGAAGTGAAATGTCTGGGAGCAACAACAACACAGCCATGAAGTGGTAGGCCACACAAGCTCACAGGCAGGACACTTGAGAGTGCTGGGCGTAAAATCCTCTGTCTCGGTTGCAGCAGTCACTGCCGAGTTCTAAACTGCCTCTGGAAGCAATGTCAGCACAAAACTGTTCGTCAGGAGCTTCATGAAATGGGTTTCCATCCGAGCAGCCCCACACAAGCCTAAGATCACCATGCAATGCTATCGTCGGCTGGGTAGTGTAAAGCTTACCGCCATTGGACTCTGGAGCAGTGGAAGCAGCGTTCTCTGGAGTGATGAATCACGCTTCACCATCTGGCAGTCACGGCCAGACGAATCTGGGTTTGGCGGATGCCATGAAAACTATCTGCCCAAATGCATAGTGCCAACTAAAAGTTTGGTGGAGGAGGAATAATGGTCTGGTGAAGAGAAATCTTTATCTACAGCATACAATTACATTTCTAGACAATTCTGAGCATCCAGCTTTGTGGCAACAGTTTGGGAAGTCCCTTTCCTGTTTCAGCATGACAATGCCCCCGTGCACAAAGCAAAGTCCATGCAGAAATGGTTTGTGAGGATGGGTGTGGAAGAACTTAACTGGCCTGCACAGAGCCCTGACCTCAACCCCATTGAACACCTTTGGGATGAATTGGGCCGCCGACTGCGAGCCAGGCCTAGTGCCCAACCTCAGTGCCCGACCTCACTAGCTTCCCTTGTGATAAATGGAGCAAGTCCCCACAGCAATGTTCCAACATCTGGTGAAGCCTTCCCAGAAGAGTGGGAGGCTGTTATAGCAGCAAAGGGGACCAACTCCATATTAATAACCATGATTTTGGAATGAGATGTGGTCCTTTTGGCAAGTCGTATTGATACACTACATGACCAAAGGTTATAGGTAATCTTGGTAAGGCTGCCCATTGTTGTGGATGCACATCTTTGACATACAGTAAGTCTCTGCTGCTTGTGCCATGAGTGGAAACATAGTAACCTCCCTTTATTTTCTGTGTGATGTTTAGAGATCAGCTCCATAAAGCTGGCCAAAGGAGCAACAAGTGGCCCAGGCTAAGAGGCGGCCATGCCCCGTTGTGGGTGACATGAGGCCGCTGGCAGACGCCTGCCAGAACTTTGCAGCTCATCCCCTCCACCACCAAGACCTCCAGAAAGGCCTCCAGAAAGAACAAGGTGTAAATACACATCCTAGGGAAACTTAACAATGCCTGATGTCACACATGCTATTTTCCTCACCCCACTAACTGCTGCCTGGCCCAGTTTTCCTATTGAAAATTAACTGTGTTTGTCCAGCAGGCCTTGTTTCATCCTCAAATGGGTAAATCCTTTTTTTAACCGTGTGTAGTTGATTTTTTTGGTGCTCTGTCATCTCCTTCACTGTCTGACCCTTTGTCTGTTTCTCCTCCAGCTGAGCCAAGTTGAGTTTATCCAAGTGAATTTCAACCCTCTGTTTTAGGTCATTCTTAGCATTTTTGTCACAGGAATACATGAGCTCATAATGTCCCAGTGTTTGGTTGGTCTCAGGGACCCCTCACTTATCATTTCCTGGTAGCAGGGGCCAGCACAGCAACACCCAGTGCTTCAGGACGCTGTCACTGGGATTTGTGAGCCATGTTACATGACAAACCTGGATGGACATTCCCATATATTTTCCACATAGTACATTATGACAGAATCAGAGTGCCTGACACCACACCCAGCAAGCCAATACTACCCTACCTCACAGTATGGCCTTCAGCACATAATTAGTCAGACGTTAGTGAGGTGTAGAGGACAGATTTGGCTTCTGCTGACAGGGTTGCAGATAATAAAGGGCAATTTGACTTCGTTCAAACCAGAGGAAGAAGGAGGGGAACTGGGGTGTTGTCATTAGTCAGTTCCATTGCAAAATATTTGGTCTTTTGTTAAGCGTTTTCTGGCAAAACCGTTTACTCCAAGCGGAAAACATTTTGCAACAAAACCTCGGAGTTTCTATTCAACAAATGAGTAGGTCCTTCCCGTTTCATTCCATTTGGTTCTAAATGAAATGATAAACACACCAAGCGTTTTGCAATGGAATTCGAAAATGAGAGGAAGAAATCTACACTCCAATGTCAATCCTGCATGTAAATCAAGTCTGGTCTAGTTCTAAGAATTTCAATTGTGCATTATAACATTCCTCTTTTGGTTTCTGGATGCTTCCAGGGTTATTTAATAAGTCAAATTCAGCTCGGGAAAGCCCTCAGTGGAGCTTGTTGTGTAATGGGCAGTTTTTCACTCGGTCATAAATGTCTGGCAGTAATGCCTTGGAGCCAATGCCTTGCTTTTGTATTTTTAATGTGCTGCCGCAGCTCTCTCTCTCGCTCTCTGTCTGTTTCTATCTGTTTCTATCTGTATCTCTCTTCCCAAGCTTAAAGGTAAAGTAAACCAAGATGGCGAGCTCAGCTGAGCTTGCACATGACCTACCTCCTAATGGTAACTGTCAGACTCAAAGCAATTCACCATATAGGTCCGTGAAAGGGCCCTTTAGACTGTTCCAGTACAGGTAATTAGCCTTTTGGTTCTTCACAAAGCCTTCCATCAGAGTCCATGGAGACATGGTTGCTGGCAGTGGTAAGGTTGGCTCACTTCTCACATTATTCAGGAGTCCAAAATAGCAGGCACTATAAAGAAGGTCAAAGAAAAGTTTATTTGTTGATGAAAGGCAGTCTTTTGATGAAGATTCAGGGGAGATGGATGTAGAGTATTGCTTTTGTACCAGTTAGATGTGCCTGTTGTATATTCATACAAGTAAAAGGCCCTAATACTGGTCTGTCAGGTTGACATATGGAGGTATTTGAAGTCTGAAACAGGGATCCTAACATAAGCCAAGGCCAAGGATGTCAGTATAATGTGTATGAAGTGTAAACAAGACAGGCTTATGACCAACAGCTATGTGACACTGGAATTCCTCCTGACCGATGATTTGTTTGACAATGTTTACGATTAATGTTCCTTCAATTCCCACCTTTATCAAATCCTAAAACTGTTCATTATCTTTTTGATGTTCTTTTTTATGGAATAAGAGGAACTGTACCTGCACTGTCACCCCCAGAGATGAAGGTTGTTCTTCTTTGACACTGACAGACACCTCTAGAAGAAGATTGGGGTTGTGTGGTTCATTATACAACTCAACCAGTGTAAGAGTGCAGACAGCGCCTGTACATGTTGGCCTACCATGACAACTTAGTCTCTTGCGTCTATGTAATAGATAGAATGTTTGTTAGGAAAAGTGTGTATGTACAGTGGGGTCTGAAATTATTATTACAAACTAATAGATGAGCAACAATGACTGTATAAAACAAATCATGAAATGTATTTATTCTTTCTTTTATACTAATACAATTGCTCAGATAAAGAGATTTTGTTTAACAAGTAATCCTTTTCCTTAAGGTAGGGTCAAAATTATTGACACCCTGTTTCAATACCTCACCTTGCGAGTTAATGGCAATGACCTTTTCTTAAGCGTTTTATGAGTTGGAGAACACATTGGGAGGGATCTTAGACCATTCCTCAATACAGAATCCCCTTCCAGATCATTGATGTCCTTTGTCTGCTCTTATGGACTGCCCTCTTCAATTCAAACCACAGGGATTTCAATGGTTTTCCAGAGTCTGGAGACTGAGATGGCCTTTGCAAAATGTTGATTTTGTGGTCAATTCATCATTTTTTTGTGGATTTTAATGTGTGCTTTGAGTTATTGTCTTGCTGGAAGATCCACTTGCGTGAATTTCAGCTTCCTGGCAGAGGCAACCAGGTTTTTGGCTAAAATGTCCTGGTACTGGATAAAGGGCGTGATACGTTGACCTTAACAAGGGCCCCAGGACCAGTGGGACCAAAATAGTCCCATAACATCAGATCCACCACCATATTTAACAGTAGGTATGAGGATCTTTTCTGCTCATGCATTCTCATTTTGAAGCCAAACCC
The DNA here is from genome assembly GCF_020615455.1 of Coregonus clupeaformis. Lineage (NCBI taxonomy): Eukaryota > Metazoa > Chordata > Actinopteri > Salmoniformes > Salmonidae > Coregonus > Coregonus clupeaformis. The sequence continues at coordinate 76,542 of NW_025534030.1, forward strand.
TGCACGGTGTGCGTAGCCAATGAGCTATATTTTTCATGTCATCCAGCAAATGTAAACACCTGGAGTTTGCTAAGCGGCATTAGCACTTGGATTGGAACCGGTGATTTGGTCAGATGACATGACAATGAAGCTCTTTGGCCGCACACCAGTATTGGGTTTGGCGTTGAAATGAAGGAATGCATATGCAGAAAAGAACCCCATACTAATATAAAAAATGGTGGTGGTGAATCTTTGATGAAATCCAAATCACATTTTGTGGCCACATGCAGGCTCCACAACAGGTGCAGACATTACAGTGAAATACTTACTTACAGCCCTTAATTAACGTTGCATTTATTTTTAATAAAAAAAGTAAAATAAAACAACAAAAAAGTGTTGAGAAATAACAGTAGGAGGCTATATATACAGGGAACCGATTGCAAAGTCAATGTACAAAATATAATTCTCTGAGCAATTGTATTAGTATAAAATATATATATTTTTTGTACAATATAGGTCAGTATATGAATTATATACCTCACCTTATGAGCAAAACATTTTGGCGGCCTCCCTCGTGGCCAATGGAATATATTTATTTTTTTAGATTTAATTTCATTTCCTGCAATTCTACACATTTTGACATAGAGGCGGAGATAAGATTATGCAAATGTTGGATGCAAATGTTTACAGTTTTTAAAGCGATAACTGATGATCAATTGAATTACATCCCACAGTCGGTAATTCGACCATGCTTACCCTACAAGTTTGGATAGCTGGCCACTAGACTAATTTACAAATCAATTAGATTTTTTGCTGACATGGGCTAATTGGTATTTGCTAATGCACAACCACAATTTGAAATTACCTTATGTGTATTCTATTATTCTAACTATCAACGTGGAATTGAGACCCCGGTGTGATCTGCCAATTTGCCCATCCTGTTATAAACTTAAAACCTTCAGGCATAATTGACTAACTAGCTATTCAGCCAACACAATCTCTCTTCAGTTGCAAGATATCAAGTTCTCAGTTGTGTTCCATCTGTGTTATTATGGGCAGAGTTGATATTTATGATGATAATATTTGATTAATTACCCAATTGAACTCTTGTAGCCGTCCTGTCCTGGATGGACCTTTTAGACTAGACTGTGTGTTTACTGTAACTCCACAAGGCTGTTTCACCTTTGACCTTTGGCTTCCCCCACTGCCTCCAAGCTAGCTGCAGTTCCTTGACCCCTCTGTTGAAAAAACACGAATTTATTTGTATTGAAATAGTTTTAATTCGCAAGCATGAAGTCCGTGTCTACCCTTTTCCTCTTGTCTGTCAAACTTGTCACAACTCGCAAGAGCCTGTGTTTGTCCCGTCATGCCCTTATGTCTTTGCTGATGTTTGATAAACTCAACATCCAATTTGCAATAGCAAACAAGGTTTTTCTGGACCTTGCAACTTGGCATGGTTAATTGATGGACAAGGCCAGAATGGATCATTGGTGGATCCAGCTCAGTTGGCCGGCCTCCATCTCTCTCTGTCTGTTGTTAATACCACACTTGTGAAGCACTCGTCTGTCTGGCCCCAGTCCTAAAGAACTAAACACATACAAGACAGTCCTAACTATGGCACTGCCTGGAACCAGTCGCACATGGATAGCACATTGTATTTCCTGACTGCCATTTTTTACCCTTGTTTTAACCATGTCATTTTCCATATGAAATCAGTCACTTCTTGACCATCTTTCTCATTTTGTCTTTCCCCCTCTCAGGCCAGTGAAGAAGAAGCCAGAACCAACAGACTTTAGCCTGATGAAGCCAGCACAGAAACGCAAACTCCTGTAAGACCTTCTCATTAACCTGTATACCTGACCATGTGGCCAAACCACCACTGATGATCTCCTGTAGCTCAGTTGGTAGAGCATGGCCGCCTGCCCAACACCAGGGTTGTGGGTTCGAATTCCACAGGGGGCCAGTATGAAAAATGTATGCACTGTAAGTAAGCTCTGGATAAGAGCGTCTGCTAAATGACTAAAATATAAATGTCTGGCTTATTATTCTCCATGAGAAAATGACATGAAGCTAAAATGAAAATGTTATCCTGCTGATTATCAAACAGCAAGATAATAACTATTTATCTCTTTATTTACATTTTTAATATTATTATTACTCTTGAGAAAAAAAAATGTATTACCTTACAACCTTCAATTTTTGTTTTGATCTCAGGAGAGTGAGATGGCCGGTTTAGTGAAGCTGTGAAGAACCTGGCACGGCAAGTAAACTCTGGCAGGTATTAGTGAGCATCTGAGGAAGAGACTGAAACTGGGAAGAGGAGCGGGGGCCTGGCTAACCTGTTAGACTGGAGACGCCATTTTGGATCTGCAGTTGAGCGATCCCCCCACCCACCCAGAGACATGGATCATGTTTGGGATCGACTACATTGCATTAAAGCAGCTGCAGACTTATTTATTTGATCTAAAAATAGCCTTGCATCGAAATAACTACTTGTAATTATTTGTAGATCAGTCAGAAATTGATGCTTTGGTACAGCCATGACACAAAAGAGCCCAACATTTATTTAAAAACCCTGATGCACATCCCTGTACCTATTCACAATCTTGCAATGCAAAATCAATGAGAACTTTTGGTTAAGTGGTTTTGGTCAATGTCTTTTCCATGATAAAACATCGGTGGATGTACAGAGTTGTCAAATGTGTGCATTTTACAACACCTCATTTGATAATGCCCCCAGTTCTGGAGAAGTTGGAAATGAATAGTTTACTTTTGTGGATGAGGAAAAAGAAACTGATGTTGTAAATGTTGAGAATAGAACTGTCATTCAATGTCTCCTTTCAATTTTTGTACAGTATCTCTTTCACATTTCTTTTGAAGCAATATTAAAAATGCAATACAGTACATTCCATTTTGTCCCTTCATTTTGTATAACACAATGTATGTTTCACATCTTTGTGATATTGGTTAATATGAATTTAGATCAGATTTTTGATGGATATGGAACATGAAAGATTCCATTGTGGAAGTCATGTTCTGAATTCATTATAATTGAAACTTTGCGATCTGTAATCCCAAGGCTGAGGCAGCAGCAGCATATCCATAGAAACCAACCGGTCATATCAGCCAAGGAGCCGCCAAAAGTAGCAACGGCGGTGTGCTCACGCAAGGTCCAAGAAATAGAAAGGAAACATCTTCAGCCTAGAACTGATGATAAACATGGATGTAGATGGACACTTCAGACTGTTAGGCGACAGATGCTGTGTCCCAAATGGCACAATCAGTACTCTGTTGTCTTTTTGGGCCCAGGTCAAGAATAGTGCATAATAGCCCGAATAGGATGCCAGTTGGGACTTAGCCAGAGGTACAGCCTCCTCCGGAGGAAGATGAAGAGGGGACGAGGAAGGGTGGGATTGGGCTAGTTGGGGGGAGGGGGGCCTGGGGTTCATTTCCCATTCAGGCACCAATCTGATTACATTTGAGGAGAAATAGCCAATTAATGAAGGCATGTTTATTGCCAGCACAGGCCATTAGCACTCTTAAGCCCAATGCATGAAATGATTGGAGGGAATATCTATAGACCATAGTGCTGGGTGAGTCCTAATCAGAGTTGTGTAGGCGATACATGTTTAGTACTCCCATGTAACAGGACATTCTGCCCTTCATATCAACACAGAATGAAGACTGATAGCCAGTGGACCTACAGTAAGAATGAAGACTGATAGCCAGTGGACCTACAGTAAGAATGAAGACTGATAGCCAGTGGACCTACAGTAAGAATGAAGACTGATAGCCAGTGGACCTACAGTAAGAATGAAGACTGATAGCCAGTGGACCTACAGTAAGAATGAAGACTGATAGCCAGTGGACCTACAGTAAGAATGAAGACCGATAACCAGTGGACTTACAGTAGATTGACCCTGTGGTCCTCTATAGCTCAGTTGGTAGAGCATGGCACTTGCAATGCCAGGAAAGTGGGTTTGAGTCTGAGACCACCCGTATGTTACATATATGCACGTGTGACTCCTAGTCTCTGGATAAAAGCGTCTGCTAAATAGCATATATATTATATTTTGTTGATGGAGGATAGGTCTCCGCTACTCCATTATGAATCATGTCAGCCTCTATGAAGAGTTATTGCATTACATGGGCTTATGGCAGTTTATAGTGCAAATATCAGTCCGCTATTACCCGATTTACAGGCTTATGTTTTCGGAATGGGCGTGACTTTGTAACAAGCAAAGCAGTTCAGTTTCACTGCCTATTTCAAAATGATATATATGGAATTTTTTATTCTGTATATGTTATTGGGGTTACACTAGTCTCTTGTGACAGGATGGGTGTGAGGTTGAGGATTACTCTGACAGCCTTGTGGTGATTGCTCTATTCTCCGTCAGTATAGGGCCTTTAAATTACTTAGTGCTGTTATTACTGTGAGGCCAGTGCCTGCGAAAGGAGAAGTACAGTGCGTGATATCTTTCTCTTAGGAGTGTGATATGTTTTTTAACTGAAACTGCAAATAATGATCTGTTGCTCTCCACTCTACATGAGCGATGTGTTGTCTTGTCTATTCATTTTCGTAAACACATATCCTTGGGTGGTGTAGATGTATTTGCTACAGCCAGGATGTTTTAATGTCTGTCTGTTGTATTAGTCTGTATCTGTTTCGCCTGTTTCCGTTCCTCCAAGCCCAGCTGCCCTATTTCTCATACATGACTCATACTGTAGTTCTATTGGCCATCTCAGTACCATCCTGGGTAGGCTTAGCTGGTAAAAAACAACAACAAACATCCTCTATGACTGTTTCATTAGAGTCATGTACTACACAGTCATCCAAATTATTAACCTACTCATTAATGAGGAAATGGTGCGTTATTCAATACCGACTATACAGAATTACTCCATCAGCAAAAAAAAAACTACAGTAGCACCCTAGAGGTGAGATTCCCATATCCCCATGTCTTTAGTGGATCTGATGGTTAACTAACTAGAAGTGACTGTGCGCCACAATGCTCTGTCGTCAGCTTCAGTTTTCAGGACATTGGGGAGTGACTCACCCATACACACCAGGTGCAAGCTATTATGTGATTCATACATGAAGCCAGCGGTGTTGTGTGTGTGTGGTTTGAACACTTTCCTTGCTCATCAATGTTTTGGCTGGCTGGCTCCTGTGGAGGCGTCTTCAAGGCTGTTTGCAGACATGACTGATCGCTAAGTTGCTCTTCCTCCAGGCAGGTGAGGTGAGTTAGTAGAGTCTTAGACACACACACACACATATTCTGTAGTCTTTATTTATCTGCCCTTTATTTAGTGATTTAATGTAAATATTGAAACATACTAATAGGCCCACTGCTTTTGTAACCAAGGATTCACGAGTATATTCACTGTTCAGTGCAGTGAGAACCTGTCAATAATGAATGACATTGCAGAAAAGTAGCACATTTAATGTATATTATATTGTATGATTGTTTCCAAATGTGGCCATGACAACATATTTACAGATATTCTAAATTATTGATTGATGTGCAATGCGATGATCAATGAGCATACTGTAGTTATTGATTGATTAAGTATCATCCTATTGAATATTAAAATATGCTAAATTATACATTGAACCAAAATATAAAAACGCAACATGTAAAGTGTTGGTCCCATTTTCATGACCTGAGAATAAAAAGATAGCGAGAGGGTGTTCATACCCATAAAAGTGCAATTGGCAGCGCTGACTGCAGAAATGTACACCAGAGCTGTTGCCAGATAATTGAATGTTCATTTCTCTTTATGTAGCCGCCTCCAACGATAGTTTTAGAGATTTGTCAGTACTGTATGTACAACCAGCCTCACAGACCACAGACCCACGTGTATGGCGTCGTGTGGGTGAGGCGGATTACTGATGTCAACGTTGTGAACAGGGTGCCCCATGGTGGCGGTGGGAGTATGGGCAGGTATAAGCTACGGACAACAAACACAATTGCATTTGTGAATGGTAATTTGAATGCACAGAGATACTGTGGCGAGATCCTGAGGCCCATTGTTGTACCATTCATCCGACGCCATCACCTCATGTTCCAGCATGATAATGCACGGCCTCATGTCTGCAAGGATCTGTACACAATTCCTGGAAGCTGAAAATGTCCCAGTTCCTCCATGGCTGCATACTCCCTGGAGCATGTCACCCATTGAGCACGGCAGGATGCTCTGGATCGGCGTGTACGACAGCATGTTCCAGTTCCCGCCAATATCCAGCAACCCCGCCCCCAGCCATTGAAGAGGAGTGGAACAACATTCCACAGAGCCACAATCAACAGCCTGATCAACTCCTATGCAAAGGAGATTTGTTGTACTGCATGAGGAAAATGGTGGTCACACCAGATACTGACTAGTTTCTGATCCATGCCCCTACCATTTTTTTAAGGTATACTGTGACCAACAGATGCATATCTGTATTTCAAGTCATGTGAAATCCATAGATTAGATGGATTAATTTTTATTTTATTGACTGATTTCCTTATAATATTTTTTGTTCCAGTGTACAATAATTTATGCCTGATCTCTTCAAAGATATAGTCAATTAACTATAAATAATTGTTTTACTTAAATTAAACTGAAATAAATTAAATATCAAATTCTCTGTTTTAGTCAGTGTCACTGTTTTGGGGACAATTGCTTCACAGTATTTAATGTTCCATTCACAAGTGGATGAAAGGGACAGTATTTGGAAGATTATGAGGAGGGAAGGGAACTTTGCCATTTTTTGCATGTGCCTGCATGATTGAAAGGATGCCTGACATCATAAGAATGATGATGAACCATAATTAAGATAAACACAGCCATGGCAATGGATAAATATTTGTGCCTGGAAGTTCTTGACATTAAAGGACTTCATGCAAGTTCAGGGCTTTGACTATTAAATATTTAACAGTCTGTTACCACTTTTGTTACAACCCAGGAATAATGGCCTCAGTGTCAGCATTCATAAACCCTTTATAACCTTTTATGAGGCTCAGGGCATATTGGCTCTGAAAAGGCAAATCATGCATCAGAATATTCATAGGTAATTGTCTATGCTTTATATATGATGACTTTGCTGATAAATGATTAGTGAAACATCTATGAATAGTGCATAAAGCTTTTATGAATACTCTATAAAGATAGTTAATATCAGAATAATATAAATAGTTACACATGTTTGAAAACAGTCAGTGATGAGGATGATTGTGTCCAATTGCGGTGCGCAATTCACCTGTCAAAATTCACCAATCTCGTACAATTTATTCGTATCCACCTATTTTCTCCTATCCAATCGGACCAGCATCGTCTGGCCCTAGTGTCCAATAAAGAAGCCCGCAGCATCGCTCCAACATTTCCTTATCCAATGAAGTCAGTGCTTCTCTTAATTTTGCTTTCGGCTGCGTAGATTTTGCCTGCCAAGTTTTGCTGCGGTCCATCACCATTGTTGTGCTCCGGTGGTATTCAGCGTAAGCGTCTAGACACACATCATCCGTCAAGTGTGTAGTGAGCGGGGTTTGACAGGACGAGGGACTGTAGATTGATCTAGCTTTGAGAAAGACAATACCTTTTTTGAATTTTGCCCCAGATACTGTAAGTACCGGCGTTTTATATTATGTATTGTAAACGAGATCAGGCATGTTTTATTCTGTTATCCTACGTAGGTTATAGTCTACCGTCATATCTTTTCAAATAGCCATTCTGGTGAATTGCAGTAGCCTGAAGCTACACGCTGTTTATATTAACGTCCTTTATTAAATTACATAACCCCCAAAACCTTCCGAGTGTATTTTGGATTCATGTCGCATGCGGTGTTAAGGTAGCTATTCCCATCACGACAGAGATAGCATTCCCTAGCATCACCATGGTGATCATTGAAGCCTATATTTCAAATACAATTACTGTGATATTAGGCCTATTAGAGCTTTCAGTCAAATCTCTGTGATCATGGGATGGTTTTATTTTGTTTGAAAGGAACCTTGCTGCTCTTCATCACATAACAGTTCTCTGATACCCAGAAGAGGTCACAATGATTAGCCTAAATGGCAATTGCATCTGTAGTTTGACTTTCCATAAGGGCATTCTATACATGGCTTTGTGAGTGTTGACAAGGGCATACAAGTTTACATGTTCCTAAATAGGCTACAGTGCTGTACATCCCACGACTAGGAGGCTTTGGAAAGTTATTGGGGAAAAAATGTTTTATTATTGTCATATACACCAGATAGGTGCAGTGAAATGTGTTGTTTTACAGGTCAGCCATATTAGTATGTGGCGTCCTGGAGCAAATAGTTTCACAGCTCCAGCACCCCAATTAAAGCACCAGTGGACAAAAATGTGTGTCCTCTCAGTCAGTCAGTCCTATTGGCCTTTTGACGGTTTAGTGGTTAGTGCCTCCAGGCTCCAAAACATCCTCAATTGACTTGTAGATTGTTTCAATGTGTTACCAAGGTCAGTGCTCTATACGAACT